>NW_024870591.1:63572-229770 GCF_013358625.1 Macadamia integrifolia
GCGCATGAATTTTTTTTCTTCCGGTGACTGTTTGCTGCTACAGCACTTTGCAAGTGATTTTTTTTTTTCTCTCTTTTCTTCTTTCTTCTCCCTGCTTCTTCCTTCTTCGTATGATTAGTTTTTTTTTTTTTTTTCTTCCTATGGTGACAAAGATGATTGGTTGGTTGATAAGTGTAGGTTCAGGTTCCACTTATCTATGGAAACAATTGGTGGTAGCAGTGGGGGTGAAAATACAAGTACGGCTGCTACTGCACAATCAACGATTGATCCAAGCAAGGATCCGAAAAGGAGAGCTAAGTCAAATGATCCTGGATGGAAATATGGGTATTGGCCTGACGTATCTGACAGAAATTGGATTAAATGTACCCTTTGTGGGAAGGATGTCAGGGGAGGAATAAAACGGTTGAAGCAACATCTTATTGGTGGCTATGGAGATGTAGCCAAGTGTGTGAAAACAACTGAAGCAATTGCTAAAGAGATGAGAGATGCAATATTGAAGAACCAGAGGAAGAGGAACTTTGATTGTTTAGATGATTTGGATGTTAGTGATGGACCTACAGAAGTAACCCGTTCACAACATAATATAGTATCTGATTTGGGGGTCTCATTTCCTATCCCTAGCTCTGGGACAACTTCAAGAAGAAATAAAGCTATCATTCAAACACAATCCAAACAACAAGTAAGGGGTCCCATGGATAAGCATGTGAGGAGGACTCCTGAAGAAGTGGTTGCAGAAAGGAGGGATAAATGTTCATATCAAACAACAATGGAGAACCGAGTAAGAGGAGAAGAAGAAAGAGATAAACTTCGTTCTTATTTTGCAAGGTGGGCTTATGAGAGTGGTGTTCCATTTAATGCTTTAAAGTTGAGGAGTTTTGAGGAATTGGTAGAGGCAATTGGTCAATATGGACCAGGTTTCAAGCCCCCTTCAATTCATGACTATAGGGGGCCTCTATTGAAGTCTGAAAAGGATAAAATTGATGAGTTAAAGGTGAAGTGTCAAGGATATTGGAGGAAACATGGGTGCACACTCATGTCAGATGGGTGGACAGACAAGAGAGGAAGGCACCTAATTAATTTTCTTGTCAATTGTCCGGAGGGGACTTTTTTTTTGGAGTCTGTGGATGCATCTAGCCAATCACAAACAGCTGAAATGTTATTTAAGCTACTTGATAGCAAGGTTGAAGAGATTGGTGAAGATAATGTGGTTCAAGTAGTCTCTGATAATGCTGCCAACTATGTTGCAGCGGGTCGACTACTAATGGAGAAAAGGAAGAGGTTATTTTGGAGTCCATGTGTAGCTCATTGCATAGACCTTATGATGGAGGAAGTAGGCAAATTACGCTCTTACATGTCTGTTATATCGAAGGGCAGGAAATTGACTGCATTCATCTACAGGCACACTCGTCTTCTTGAAGCCATGAGGCAAAAAACAGGAGGAGACTTAGTGAGGGCTGGAGTGACTAGATTTGCCTCTTCCTTTTTAACACTCCAGAGCTTATACAAGCACAGAGAATCTCTGAAAAAATTATTTGTTGATGATGAATGGTCCCGTTCTAAGCTTGCATCTACAGAGGCAGGGAAGAATGCTTCTGAGACTGTGTTTGCTACAACATTCTGGAATGGTGTGATGGATTGTATAAGAGCATCACAGCCTCTTCTTCAACTCTTGAGGATTGTAGATGGTGATGAGTTGCCTGCTATGCCTGAAGTATATATGGCAATACAAGTGGCAAGGAAGAACATCAAAAAAAATTTTGGAGATGATGAAAGGAAATGGAAGAAAATCATAGCCATTGTTGATCACCGTTGTGAGACTATGATGAATGGATCAATATATTTAGCTGCCTTTTTCCTCAATCCAAACAAGTTCTTTAAGGCAATAGAAGATAATCCTGATAATGAGTTGGACTTAGCTCAAAAAGCAAGTGATGCCTTCAATGATGTTCTTGTAAGGTTGGTGCCTGATGAGACCTTGCAAGATAAGATCATTGTCCAGGTTGACAAGTATACCACTGTTCAAGGAAGTTTTGCAAAGGACATGGCGATTAGACAAAGGAACAAGTTGAATCCTAGTAAGTATATTTCCTTTTAAAGTTCTAATTAGTTTAGAACTTAAAATGTTGATTTTTTACTTAACCTATTTTTTTATATTATATATTTATAGTCTCTTGGTGGTCTCGACATGGAAGTACTGCTCCTGACCTTTCAAAGCTTGCATTGCGCATACTTGGTCTTTGTTGCTCATCTTCTGGTTGTGAGCGCAATTGGAGCACATTTGAATTTGTGAGTATTGACTATTGAGTTCTGAGTACAATAGTACATGTACTTCACTTAATATGGTTTTATTGAAGATAAGTAGATAACCTCATATTATTAATGTTTTTCAGATTCACACCAAGAAGAATAGGTTAGAGCATCAGCGGTTAAATGATCTTGTCTACATTCAATATAATCGCCGACTTCAAGCAAGGTTCCAAGAAAGAAAAGAACAATGTAGAAACTACAATCCATTGTTGCTCGATGATCTTAATTGGAGTAGTGAGTGGATGATTGGTGAATCAGAGGATGAATTAGTGCATCCTGAGAATGATATCACTTGGAGAGATGTTGATAGAGCACTTGGAGCATCTTCATCATACCAAGGCCATAATAGACCAAGGAGGGCTCCAGCATCTACCAGTGGAACCAATCTTTGCTATACCCGGCGTGGTAGGAGGGTTGAGCTTGAGGATTTGTCAGATGAAGAAGTGGATGAGATGAGTGAAGAGGATATTCGTGATGATGAAAACATTGAGGATGATTATGGCATAGCTCCAGATGATGCAAGCCAGCAACAAAATGCAGTTGAAGAAGAAGATTTTAATTTAATTACTGATTTGGATTGAAAGTCTTTGAGTCTTAGAACTTTGACGTATTTTGAGTCTTTAAACTTTAAAGTTTTTTGAGTCCTTGAACTTTTAAGTATTTGACTTTCTTTGTTTACTAAATTCTTAGGATTTTAATTTATTTTATGTTTTAGCTTCATTGAAGTTTAAAGTTTTTTAGAATGATTAAGAATCCCCAGGTTAGTCACTTCTCATCCATTTAATTTGGCATCTCGATTTTTACTTTCGATGTATTTTAATTCTAAGTTCTTAATTACTTCTTTGACAGGAGTAGAAATATAGTGGATGACCTTAGGGCTTAGGCACTCATTATGGCATCATAGAGGTAAGTATAATAAATACTTGTATATTTTATGTCTTCTTTTCTTTATATTTATAATTTTGTTTCATAATTATGTATTTATATTATATGTTAATATGTTAAGATGATTGATGATTGAATATTGATGATTCATGATTGAATATTGATGATTCATGATTGAATATTGATGATTGATGATTGATGATTGATGATGAATTGATGATGAACTTAGTTTATTCACTTTATTGATTTGTTTTCTTGATGAATATCTTACATTGGTATGAATATAAACATTTAATATTTATTTAGCATATGAGTAATATGATTTAACTAGTATTTGAGTCAAATAGATTGGTTTTATAAAAAAAAGTACACAAGAACGCTTTAGTCAATAAGGCGACGCTTTATGCCCGCCTTATTGCTAAGGCGCTCCGACAGGCCCTCAAACGCCTTAGTCGCACCAGCGCTTTAAAAACTATGATCTAGTTACAATAAAACAATTTCTAGTTACAACCTGGATTCTCAGAAAAGCAAAACCAGACCTGATACCATGAATTTTTTTACCCTCCTAATCAACCTAGGATTTCTAATTAACAAAAAATGAAAATAAAAATCGCCTACAACTCCTATAGGTTCTAGGACTCAATATTTTTGTAATAGGAAAATAAAATTGGACTTCTAAATCCCCACAACCAGGACTGGACAATATTCCAAATGCGAGCAGGAATGGAGCTCCAGCTGGCTCCTCCTTTCTGGCGGCTGAACAGGGATTCAGTGATCAGGATACACAATAGTTCTCAAGGCAGCCAGACGGCCCGGTAGGGGTCTAGGCGACTATTGCCTTAGTGCAATGTCGCCTTAATACAACACACAGCACTTATTTATGCCAAATATCATTTAAGTAAATGTGATATTATTCATAAATAATATCATAATTCTCAAGACAACTAGGCGGCCTGGTAGGGGTCTAGGCGACTATCGCCTTAGTGGATTGTCACCTTAGTACAACGCACAGCATTTATTTGTGTCAGACATCATAGTTCTCAAAACAACTAGGCGGCCTAGTAGGGGTCTAGGTGACTATCGCCTCAGTGCATTGTCGCCTTAGTACAACGCACAGCACTTATTTATGTCAAATATCATTTAAGTAAATGTGATATTATTCATAAATAAGCAAACAACCCTATTTTGATCGAATAAAAACAGTTTAAAAATCAAATTCCAAAAGGGAAAAAGTCAACCCCTTAGTCAAAGAAGAAAAACTAGATTTTTTGTTGTAGGGGCAATTTGCAACTTTCAAATGTTTCATAAATCTTATCATCATAAAACATTGCTAAGAACCAAAAGTGTGGTAAAATAATATTTTGTTTTGAAGTCTATAAAAGTATTTTCATTCAGGCGACTTTAACCACATTTGCACATTTTACAATAAGTTTGACCAGAACAAAACTTTGTCATTACGACTTAGATTTAAGTAATCTTCGACTTGTCGGAAAGTTGGTTCTATGCTCTACCTAATACAAAAATCTCATGTAAAAATAAAATCATTTGACCAGTCAAACTTACTAGAGAACAAGAACATTTCTCTAAATGTTGACTTTTGATGACTTAATGTTGATTTTGTATGACTTACGTGGCTTAATGTTGATTTTTTACATGGTTTAAAGTATCTCCGATACGATACAATACCCTCCGATATGTATCTTAAATTTAGCCGACCAACAGACATTTTAATCCTTAATCTTTAGCATATCTTAGCGTATCTCCGATACTTAACTTAAATTAAGTTGACCGATACTTTAATCCTTGATTTTTTATGACATAAGGTATATGTAGCATACTAAATAATGTTGAAAATAGGGGAAATAAAAAAGAACATTTGGGCCCTTGCAATGCCTAAACAGGCCCCTTGTCGCCTAAATGCTTAGATACCCCACCACTACCCTGGGTCGCCTTGTCAACTATATGGGATACACACGAATTGGGCCTTATTTTTTATTCTAATTTAAGAAATCATCACATTGTAATCAACTTCAATTAATTGGTATGGAATCTCCGCCTGATCAATTGGCGTTCTGCGGCCATGATTTGATCTCTCTTTATTTCTTGCCCTATACCAGCCAACCATCCTTAAGGTGAGAGAGAATTCTCTCAAGCTAGTGCATGGTGTGTCATGATTCCCAGTGGGTTCTTTTGAGTTTGCTCAAATCTTTCCACTTAAGTTACTTTCCTGGAACTAATTATCAGGATTGAAAGGTTATTACACTTTCCTGAATCATTCCTCAAAAAAAAAAGGTGACAAAAAGTAATTAAGTCATTCAAGAAATCAAGAGGAAACTAAGTACTATAGAATGTAACATCTACTAATGTGAATGAGTAAGAACCTTATAGTAACTGCTTTATCGGTATATCCAACTTCTCTTTCAATAAAGGCACCCCGCACCACACTCGTCGGCTGGAAAAAGCATGCCATTCATATACTCAGAAGTGAAAATTACCAAAGGAAAATGAAATGCCTTCTAAAGGCAATATCCAGCTATGTTGCACTATTATACCAGAGAGGTCACAAAACTTATCATGTATACAACAACTGAATCTACCCCAAAAAAAAGAATACTACAGCTTAAGGATCAATCATTTGATTGTATCAGCCTGGCACAGAAACTCACATAATTTCTCTTCGGCAAAATTAGAAGCCGAGCAAGTCGCTCCAGCCCATTCAATATGAAGTACCTAACAAAAGTACAGTGAAAAGTTATTCAAGGCATAAGACAGTAAGAGCAGAATGGCCCAACGCTTACTAGTTAAAAAAAATGAACAAGGCTTTTAGTCACTAGAGGACCAATTTCAACTTACCCGCCCATTTCAGTCGCCTCTTCTTTATAAGAAATTAGTTTCAGGGGATCAGCACCTCTCAAGTGGCAAGCCTTTGACTAAAAATAACAAAATCAAACCATCAAATAAGGGATCAAAACAAAGTAGATAACACTTAATACAAAAAAGATAGTGATCACACTATTGAAAAATATTAGGATTCAACAATGATCAATTGTCACATGTAATACCCTATTTGGTTGATGCAATTCCTTCTAAGCAATTTTATTTCACCAAAGATTCAAAAACATGATATTAACCAGTGGGTTGCCAACCGTAGAAGCATGGTGGAAAACCACAAACAAACACTATAAATAACAGATGGTTCATAGGTTGATAGGGAATTTCTGATCATCTATCCAGCTATCAGAATAGCAATTTTTGGGATAATATCTTGATGTACTCCTTGGTTTCAGATTCTTTTTTCTTTTCTTTCTTTTGCATTTTCGGAACATTTCGTTTCGGGCTTTTTTACTCTTGAATCAATAAAATTTTCTGCTATCCATAATTTATTACAAATAAATAAATACTTTTTTTTTGGGTGAATAAATAAATACTTAATTTGCTAGAAATGGAATATTTTCAAACTTGAGTACCACAACACAATTCACAGAGCTGGAGCATAAGAAATTGAGCAATCAAGCAACATGCTAACCACCGTCCTATACAGCAGATAGCTATCAAGGCATCGCCTAGGAGACGCCTAGGTGACAAGTCGCCTCAACCTGGACTAGCACTGTAATGCCACCAAATTTGGAACCTTATAATAGGTATTTTTTATGTTGTTTTTCTAAGTCTATTTAAATATTTGAATTTGGGATTTAATTAATGACTTAATGGGTTAGCCTAGTTGTTAGTACTTCATTAATTAGAGGTCTTAGAATCAAACCTTAATACTAGCAACGAGGGGGGGTTATTAATTAATTTAAGATCTTTTTTACTAAGGCCTAGGCTATGGTGGGTCACATCATAGTATTAATAAATCAAATCGTGGGAAGGGAGGAACCTCCTTTGTGGGAAATAGATTAGTAAGTCAGTAAAAGAAAAAAAAAAAAAAAAGGAGTTGGAGACAAGAAAGGAAAGTGGAAGTAGGAAATCGAAGGGAATCATGTGGAAGAGAGAGAATGAGAGAGAAAAAGAAGGAAAAAAAAGGGAGTCATGAGAGGAGAGAGAAAAAGAAGGGAAAAAGAGAGAGTCGTGAGAGGGAAAAGGAGAGAAATAAAAGAGAGGGAATGAGGGAAAACCGAGAGAGAAAGAAAGGAGATCGTGGAAGGGAAATTGTGCATTCTTATTCCTCCTTTACTACTCTATTTTGTTCACTCCAGGTACTTGTTCTTCCTCCCCTTGGTTAACATCTTTGTGTCCAATTTTAATCTTGGTTCCTTGAATTGATTTCTGCCTTATTACAGTAACTACAAGATTCTTGGTGTTAAGTGTATCAAATCTTGATTAACTCTTAGTTTCTTGAATAGGTTACTGCCCTATTACAATGCCTACAAGATTCTTGGTGTCAAGTATATCAAATCTTAATGTCATTTCAGATCCTTGAACTGGGTTGTTGTCCCTAATTCCTAATATTTGTTAACTTCTACCCAAAACTTTGGGGTTAGCTTTGATTTAAGTAACTAATTCAATGATTCAGTCGGACTCCCCCATGATGAAACCTAATCCGTTTTAGGGTTCGAGTTTTCCTTGAGATCCAAATTGTGGGACCCAATACTGTCGGATCCCTCCCATCTTTTGAAGTGTTTTTATCCTTCTAGTAGCTATTAACTCCTAGAGTTTGACCTCCGATTGAGAGGGTCGACTTTTAGGTTGACTTCTTGACCTTAAAGGGAAGTAAGGTTTTTAGTTAGGGTCAGGACAGGTAATTAAAGGATTATTAATTGCAGATTGTGACCTCCCGGATAGTTGGGACTCAAAGGGTGGATTGTAGTGAGTGTACACAACAAGTGTGTGGTATGTTTGACCTGTTTTTTTTTTTTTTTTTTTTTTTTTGGATGAATAAATAATTTATCACCAAAAGAGAAGACTATACAAGGGGGGAGAGAGAGAGGGGGGAGTCCAAAGCCAACAAAGGAGCAAGGCCCATGAGCAAGCAAAAGCAAAGCTAAAAGAAAAGGCAGATGCAAATGCAAAAGAAGCAATCACCAATAATGGCTATCAACCAAGGGGGGGAGGAGCCAGAATCCGGAAAGACCTCAAGAGGGATGGATGAGATCCACCTGAAGGTTCCAAGCATCAATGATATGGGAGTTTCTGGAGGTGAATTTGACTGGCCGAGACTAGAGGGAAGAGGTTTTGGACTTAACATCAAAGTAGATAGCTTTCCAAATCTAGTCTAGGGAGCGGTATTCGGGGGTCCATCTACGGATGTTATGCTCTATCCAGAGGTGGTTAATGGTAGCACAGAATGCAAGCTTACCGATGGAGTCACAAATGGAGGATCCAAAGAACGTCATATCAATCCAATTCCATTCCCTATCGAAGGAGAGAATGGGTCTTCTGGGACGCCAACATTTGGACAGGACTCAAGCAAATGTTTTTAATATTTGTTATTTCATTTACTTAAGATATTATTCATAAACAAGCAAATACCCCCTATTTGAATCCAATAAAAATAGTTTAAAAATCAAATTCTAAAAGGATAAAAAGTCAATACCTCAGTCTAAGAATAAAAATTGGATTTTGGTTATAAGGACAATTTTCAACTTTTAAATGCTAGGGTTTTTCTCAATTATGAAAATTTTATAAATTCTATCATGTTAAAACATTGCTAAAAACCAAAAGTCCGGTAAAATAATATTTTGTTTTGATACTCATAAAATTATTTTCATTCAGGCGATTTTAACAGTATTCGCGCATTTAAAAATAAGTTTGACTGAAGCATAACTTTGTCATTGCAACTCAGATTTAAGTAATCTTAGACTTGTTAGAAAGCTGGTTTTATGTTATAACTAATACAAAAAGTCTCATGTAAAAATAAAATCATTTGACCAGTCAAAATTATTATAGAATAAGAGCATTTCTCTAAATGTTGATTTTCTATAACTTAATATGACTTAATGTTAATTTTTTATGATTTGATGTGGCTAAATGTTGATTTTTAATGACTTGATATGGCTTAATCTTGATTTTTTATGATACAAGGTATATATAACTTACTAAATAATATTAGAAAATAGAAAAAATAAAAAATAACACTTGTTCGCCTTAAGGCGGGTGCCTTCTTGCCTAAGCGCTTAGACAACCCTCCACCGCCTTGGTTCGCCTTGGCGCCGTGACAACTATGGATGTCTTCGATGCCATGATGACAGAGACAGCAAGTTGGGTTGACTGGAATATGACGGTGAAGGAGAAAAGATTGGGTGGGGAGGCAATTGGTCAAACTTCACCAAAGGGTGAAGCTATGATGAGGAATGTGGTCTTTGAACCAAACTACCTTATGCCAAGGGACCGTCGGGGAAGGGGTACGAATGAAGGACCAAGCAGAGGCAGTAGAAAAAGGTTCCAGTAGGGGAGGGGATCCAAATGTCCTCTCTGCCTCTATGACCCAAGGGAAGGGGGGAAGGATAGACCAAAGGTCAAGGAGGGGAGGGGGAGACCAGCCGAAGGGGGAAAGGATAGAAGAGACAGAGGCATTAGAAGGAAGGCCTAAAGAGTAGATGATTCTAAGGGAGATGAGGCAAGAAATGATGCCAGCAGGGTGCCAGGGGTCATTCCAGAGAGAGATAGAATGGCCATTCCCAATGACGAATGAGATAGTCGAGAGGGCAACATGTCTGTGGTCAAGAATCTTCTTCCAGATCTAGGAGGCATCAGGAATGGAAGGGGCAGTCCAGAGGGAGTTAGATTTGAGCAAACCCAAGTAAATCCAGTCTACCTAAATGCTTTTTTGTTTTGACACAACCTTCCAAATTAGCTTGAGAATGGCAGCAGAGTTGATGGTTTTGATTCTTCTAATCCCAAGACCACCTTCTGCTTTAGGAAGGCAAACCTTCTCCCAACTAAGGGGTCTCAAGAATTTAGAGGAAGCAGATCCTTTCCAAAGGAAGAAACAGAGGAGCCCTTCATAGGATTTGATGATGGAAGCAGGAAGGGCAAAGGTGCCAGCCCAATAGAGGTACATGGACTGGAGGACCAATCTGATCAAGGTAAGGCGGCCAGCGAAAGATAGAAGCTTGCCTTTCCAGAGCTAGAGCCTTTTCCTGAGGTTGTCCAGCATGGGGGCACAATGATGGGTGGAAAGCTTGGAGAATATCAAGGGAAGACCCAAGTATTTCACAGGTAGAGATCCAAGCGGAATACCAAAGAGCTCGAAGAGGGAAACGCGGACCTCGGGGGCGACGCCAGAAATGAAAATATTAGACTTGATGAGATTTCTGCTGAGCACCGATATAGATTCGAAGGAATGGAGGGTGGACATGATAGTGGAGATAAAGAGAGGATATGATTTGGAGAAGATCATGATGTCATCGACGAATGCCAAGTGAGAGAGGAGGGATTTGCATTTAGGAATGGGAGAAATGAGGTGGAGATCAGTAGCAGATTGAATGAAGCAGGAGAGGACTTCCAAGGATAGAGAGAATAGCAAAGGGGAAAGGGGGCATCCTTACTGGATGCCTCGACTTGAGGGGAAGTGACCAATAGGGCTCCCATTCACCAGAACAGAGAAGTGGGGGGAGGAGATGCAGATCCGAATCCAATGAACAAAAGATGGAGGGAATGCCATTTGAAGAAGCACATTGGAGATAAAATCCGAGCTAATGATGTCAAAGGCTTTGTGGGTGTTAATCTTGAGGAGATCCGTAGGGGAGTGGGACTTACGG
The DNA here is from genome assembly GCF_013358625.1 of Macadamia integrifolia. Lineage (NCBI taxonomy): Eukaryota > Viridiplantae > Streptophyta > Magnoliopsida > Proteales > Proteaceae > Macadamia > Macadamia integrifolia. Next base: position 74,465 of record NW_024870591.1, read on the forward strand.
TCGAAACCGTGAAAAATCTCATGACGGAGCATGATGTTATCTGAGATACTCTTGCCAGCAATGAAGGCCGACTGATTAGGGCTGAAGAGGAAGTCAATGACTTTTTGAATCCTGTTGGCAAGGATTCTGGCCTCAAACTTATAGAGGAGATTACACAAAAATGGGCCTGAAATCATTCATGGAGACCGCACCTTCCTTTTTAGGGATGAGGCAGAGGAAGATGTGGTTAATCCCTTCTATTTGATTTGGGCTGAAGAAAAAACTTTGAACCGTAGAGATAAGGTCATTTCTGATGGTACTCCAGTAGGCAGAGAAGAAACCCATCTTGAAGCCATTAGGGCCCGGAGCTTTGTTGAATTTGTGGGAAAGGATGGCAGAGATTATTTCCTCCTCACTGGGGATGGATTGAAGAAAAGGTATAAAATTAACTGGCACAGATTTGTTGAGGAGATTCTGGGGGATGGGGGTTAGAGAGAGAGGGGGGACTAAAGAGCCTCTATAAGTGAGAGATGGCTTCAGCTTTGATGAGCTCAAGGGAGAAAAGATCAGCCCCAAAGGAGGAAGCAAGCTTTGGGATAGAGTTGGCATTTTTCTGGCTTTGAAAGAGTGAAGGAAATAAGCCAAATTGGAATCACCTAGCTCAAGCCATTTGATGCGGGCTTTTTGGCACAGGAAGCTTTCTTCCTGATCCAGCAGCAAGGCCAAATCAGAAGAGGCAGATTTCTCTTCCTCAACAAGAATAGGGTTGAGGAGATCCTGCTAGATTCTAGATTGGATGGAGTGAAGATTTTCCCGAGCTGAAGTGACCTGAGAGGTGATGTTCCCGAAGGTTGATGAGTTCCAAAGCTTTAAAGCAACTTTCACACTCTTGAGTCTGGAGGAAAAAGAAAGGAGAGGGAAAGGGGAGCGAGAGGTGTGGCTTTGCCAGGTAAAGAAGACAAGGGAGTGGAAATCGAGGAAGGTAATCCACATGTCGAAGAATTTCAAAGGTATAGGGCCAAAGGAGCGGAAGGGGATAACATGAAGAGAGATGGGGCTATGACCAAAGACCCCCAGAAGACCAAAGCTGGCATGAGAAGAGGGGAAAGAATCAAGTCAGGCTTCGTTAACAAGGGCTCTATCAAGCTTACATGCTACACGAAGGTTACCAGATCTTCTGTTGTGCCAGGTGAGCTTGACTCCAGACCATCTAAGATCAGTAAGATTAAGATCATCAATGCAATCATTGAAGGAGTCGACAACCTGGGAATCAATGGGGTTGCCCCTTGCTTTTCGTGGCTGAACCGAATAACATTGAAATCTCTAGAGATGCCCCAAGGACAGGGGCCCAGGGTGTTGGCAAAGGAATGGAGATCATCCCGAAGAGAGGACCTGTGTGAGGCTTGGTTATGGGCATAAACAATGGAGAGGAAGCAAATGAATGGGCCGGAGTGATGGGAGATTGAGATGTGGGTTACTTGGGCCGAGGAGGAGAGGCTGGTTATGGTAAGTAAGGCGGGGTCCCAAAGGATCCAGATTCTCCCATTCGGGCTGTGATGATAATTGGAGAGGAAGGACTAATTGGGGGAAATTGAGGAAGCAATACGGGTCGTATTGGCCTTGAGAACCCTGGTTTCCAAAAGGCATTAGGTTTCCAAAAGGCAGTAGAGGTTGGACTGAGAGGAGCGAATAAGAGATTTGATTTCCGCTTGTTTAGCCGAGGAATTGAGACCTTAGACATTCCAAATGGTCCAAGTCTCAAGGAATCATTGAGAATTGGTAGGAGTGGGCATCGAACGCTTGGACGAGCAACGGGGGGTGATGGGGATGGGGAGACCAGTGGAGAAGGGAGGCCGACGGTTGTAGCCAATGACAGGGGCGGTGGTAGATGTGGATGATGATTTGGTGTTGATGGATGAGTTTTTTTGTTTGTGTCCAGGGGTGCAGGGTGGAGGCTTTGTTGGTGGTAGATGGTTGGTTAAGGATGACAGGTTAAATTGGTTGGTGGGTACCTAGTGGCTCATCCATGGCAAGGTTCAACAGAGTTCTCTGAGTTATCTGGCCGGATGTGCTGAAGGGATCAATTTAAGTTAAGTTAACAGTTGATGAGGGCGTAAGGCCAGAGTTCTTCGATTGAGTCGCAGAGGTGGTATTGTCATTTGCTGGGGAGCAGTTCTGAACAGATGAGAGCACTTCTGGGTCATCTGATTGTATATTGGTCACACTAAGAGAAGTGCCCAACCCCGTGAGCAGTGTTGTAGTCGAACGGGGGCCTTAGGAAGCAGGAGGACCATCAACGAGAATCGTGGGGCTTTCTGAGGTCTGTTGAGGAGTTGTTTAGCCTTCCAAGGCCTGACGAGAAATTGTGAGGCCTTCCAAGGCCAAACGAGGATCATTAGGAGCATCGTGAGCTTTGAAGAGAGCTGTTGGATTAGTAGTGGGAGCAACCAAGGGCGTCGTAGGCATCTCTGCAGAGGTCTTAGGCGGCAGAGCAATCTCGTTTGGAGAGAGATCTCATCAACAGTCACAAGGGCCTGAGTGACGGTGGCAACTAACGGAGAAGAACCTGCAGCAGAGGTAAGCCCATCGGTAACAGTCCGATAGGCAGCGATCGGGGGTGAAGAGGGAAGGTTGAGAAGATCGGAGCATGGGTTAAGTTGGATGGGTGGGTCAGGTTGAGGAATAGGATAGGCAGACCGGGTTATAGGATCAGCTTGTGGGTTATGGTCAGATAGGGTGGCCGGGTCAGTTTGCGAGTTATGGTGGGTGGGTTGATTTAGCGGGTGGGTCGGGTTGTAGAGGTTACACGGTAAAGGGGGTGGTCCGCCGATGGGTACTTGGAAAACTGGTTGAGCATATGAACCGGAATAAATTGGCTGAGAGGGATGAAGTCCAGTTCAAAGGTAGACCAAGTGTTCGAATTCGTTGAAGGCAGAGTATAAGGGGTTAAGGTAGGGTTAAAATGATCCACCAACGAGGAAGAAGTAGCAGGGGGAACAGAGTCAGGGAGAGGCAAAAGAGGGGGAAGGATGGCTTTGGGGATGGGGGCAAGGTCACCAGAGAGGCTCAACCGTCCGATCTGGACTTCAGAAGGCAGAGAACCTAAGTGTGGAAGCAACTGCTCAGAGGCCATTGCAGGATCTGACATCTCCAGAATTCAGAATGGGTTATACCCAGTAGGTAAAGGCATAATCGAAGGACCAGAGATCATCACATTCGAGGCTGGCGACGAAGGAACTTCTGGTAAGGAGATGGCTGTGTTTTCCGGCAACGGAGGATTCCGATTTCTCCTTTTTCTGATTCTACTATTGCTGTCAAGAGGATTAGAGGAAGAGACCAGCTGAGAGGAGTCTCGAGATGGAGTATCGGAAGCTGCTGGGTTCTGGTTGCAGAGATTGTTCGGTGCAGCTGCGATGATTTTCGAGCAGTGGGCAGTTTTATGCCCAAAACAGTTGCATGAAGAGCAGACCGGGTGGGATCCACTCAGTCTGTGTTTGACCTGTGTTGGTGTGTGGTGGTTGTGATTGTCTGTGATATGCTGTGACATTATAAATTGTAATGTATTTACTGATATATAGTGATTGGAGTTGTGATCATAGGTGACATGTGTAATGTATTGAACCTTAAATATGATGAAAGAGTTGTGTAAATGTGGAAGTGATTTTAATATATACTTGGAGAATTTATCAGTGTTTTTGTATGTGTGACTAAAGTGTGGTATCTTGTGATTGTGAAACTGAGAAAGTGTGTGAGGGTAAATAGACTGCTTCGTACTGGACCAGAGAGGGGTGTTCCATTGATCAGCTGAACCTCTACCCACTGTGCATAGAGGTGTATATTTAGTCACAGTGTGGTGACGATAGTGTGATTGTGGGGGCTGAGTTGCCCTCTCGTACCTTGGGCTGTAGCATTTCCCTTAGTGCCGACTAAAGTGTGATGAAATATGATATTATTTTAACTGCTGTATTTTGTTTGGTTATTGTTACTATGTCGTGCCCTTGCTATTTTCTATCTTACTAAGCTGTTGAGCTCACTCCATTAAATTTGATATTACAAAGGAGTAGAATGGTGGTACGAGATCGAGATGCAGCAGAATTCCATTCTTATATAGTACATGATTGTATTAGGATTTCGCTTCATGTAAACTCTGATAGAGTGACTTAGAATCTTAAATTGGGGACGCACATTAGATTGCCAATAGTAGGCATTATCTGGGAATTCTGATTTATGATTTAGTTGTTTTTGTTGAGACTTGAATTTTGACGAGTTTTATTATGCTCAATTTTGTGAATATTATCAATTGTTTGATCAGCACCCGTGAGGGTTGTACCTTTACCAGTATCTGGGTTTGGATTATGACAAGAGCCTAGGTCACCCGGGCGACGGCTTGTTGTTTCGCCTTGATTTTTTTACCATCCTCCACCATCTTGTCCCCTTGATAACTATGATACAGCATGCATTACTGGAATATCTAAGTTAGGTGTTAAAAAGTATTGATTTTTATGACGCATTCCACATGCATTCTTCTTTTCCCTCTTACTCTTCTCCTCCATCCTTTCCTCTTAAGTTATGCACTTCTCAGGTTCCTTTATGAGATTCCTCTCATTTCTCCTCTACATTAATATTTAACTCTTCCCCCACCCTCTTTAATGTGGTTCTGATATGTATAACCACTACCAACCAAAACAAGATCGAAAACAAATTCCAGATTTAAGAGAAATTGCATAGAACAAATCAACAACTCAGATGGCCAGATAATGCGGGTCAAGTTCTCCTCTAATGGCTAGAATAGCAACTGAACGTTACAGCCTGATCCAAGGGTCGGATCTGCTGGAATGGTCAATTCCTAATTAGAGTATGAGACCTCAAGTTTGACCAGTCAACTGATCTTTTTGACAATCAGGCTTCAGATTTAATACACTCAAAGTAGGTCAAACGTCTCAAATTTGAAGCCAAAACTGAACCATTTATTAAATGGTTTCACGGTTTCGGTTTGGTTTTGACACCCTTACCTGCCGCCAGTCGGAGACCCTGGAGTAGAGTGGAGCCACTTAGAAAGGGCTACCTAATCCAAAGTGCACGGTCGTGGACATCTATTCGGAAGCCTGGTGGTATGTTACAATCCCATATCAGTCATATAGGGGCTGATCCCATATCGGTTTCAAAAGAGATTTGATGTGGGTTGATATGGTCTTGGGCTTCCTAATCTTGTAAGGTGGTTTATGGGGTTCATAAACTGGCTTACAAATGGTTTCACGGTTTCGGTTTGGTTTTGACACCCTTACCGGCCGCCAGTTGGAGACCCTGGAGTAGAGTGGAACCACTTAGAAAGGGCTACCTGATCCAAAGTGCACCTTCGTAGACATCTATTCAGAAGCCTGGTGTGAATGTTACAATCCCATATCAGTCATATGGGGGCAGATCCCACATCGATTTCAAAAGAGATTTGATGTGGGTTGATATGGTCTTGGGCTTCCTAATCTTGTACGCCGGTTTATGGGGTTCAGTTCTCCCAAGGTCCGTATCAGAAATTTTTACATGCCAACGTAACGAATCTGGTTTGGGGCAGTTAACAGAGGTTGGTTGGGGTGATGAGGTAGCTTTCTTCTTATATTTCCCTATAATGAAATATAACAAGAGAAGAATTAGCTAAGAGATAATGGAATAAGACAAGGACCCTTGGTTTACTTCGAGGGAAACTAGAAGCCTCCAATTACACAATTAAGTGTTGAATATCTTATCCTTCCCATAAACCAACATTACAACTTATATAAATAACAATAGAGCTCCTAAAATGCAGCAATTAAGTACCAAGAAAATCTCATACAAAGTCTCAATTTTAACAAAGACAAATTCAACTCTAAAGTCTAACCCACTTCTAACTTTAGAGACTTACTCAAATAGGTAATTGACAGCTCGTAACATTCCTCCCCCCTTCAGATGTGGCATTGCCCTCAATGCCATAATCGAGAATGCTCCTTCACAGCTTCACCCCGAATCCATTATGGCGTCATCGTCCTCCTTGTCTTCATGGCAAACCTTAACTAAAAATAACTTCTTGCAATGATGCTCAGCGATGAACCTGTCGCTGCAATTATAACACAGACCCTTAGCGTGCCTTTCTTGCAATTCAGTTTTGTTGAGTTTAGCGTGCCTTTCTTGCAATTCCGTTTTATTGAGTTTAGCGCTAAAACCGATAGGGGCCGATAAGGGTATTTTGGGTCCCATCGGCTCCCATATTTCTGTGATGTGGCTTTTCTTGTAATTGGGCAATGGGGGTACTATTGTCTTTTACTTTTAGCATTATTTTAATATAAGTAAAGGACTAAAACCTGCGATAAACCTATTCTGGTAAGATCGCAAGTCTCTTCTCATCTTTTGGGAGTCTCCTTCGGTTGTACCTCTCTCCTCTTCTATTTATTTTCTCTCTTTCTTTTTCTTTTGATTTGATTACAAGGGATCTGGGATTGTAACATGGTATCAAAGCCTCTGTAATCAAATCAAGCTTTTCAAAATCCTCCCTGCTAATCTCGGTTTTGCACTGAAATCTTCTGGTGTGCAGCCACCTATTGCTGCATCTACTATGGATTAAATCACATGGAGTGATTTATTTGGTGTATGGATCGTGCTCTATTAGTACTATGCTAAAGATTTGAAGAACTTGAACCGAGCCATCTTCTTCTTTCCTTTATCGAATCCGGGTCTCTTGGGTGAAAGCCAGATATCCAGTCACTATGGTTCAAGTTGGTTTGCTATTTTTCTTGGTATTTTTGATGAAGTATTTTTAGGTGAAACATTTTTGGGTGAAAGCCAAATATCGCCGACTCTATTTGTCTACTTTATTTTTGGTTCTCATGGTTGAGACCAAGTCTACTATTTTGGTTCTCATGGTTGAGACCAAGTCTACTATCTCTGTGACTACTGCATCTGCCCCGGATGATGTCAATGTCCAAATTACTTCTATTAAGCTCAAGGGAAGCTCGAATTCCCTACTTTGGGCTCAATCTGTGAAGGTTTACCTTATTGCCAAGGATAAACTTAAGTATACTACTTCTGATTCTCCATCATCTGACAAGGGTTATGATGAATGGACGAATGAGAATGCTTTGATTTTAATCTGGTTGTGGAATAGTATGGAACCAGATGTCGCTGCCAATGTCAGGTTTCACTCTACTACAAAGGGAGTATGGGACAATTTGAAAGAAACTTACTCTCAAGAAAAGAACATGACCCATATCTATGATATTTATGAGAAGTTCCAGTTTCACCAGTCTGACAGATCTCTTTCAGAGTATTATAGTACTTTCAGGGAATTGTTGAAGAACTTAATGTTTTCCAGCCCTTGACCACAGACATTGACAAATTGAAAGCTCAGCAGAATGAGTTTTTCGTTTCCAAATTTTTTGCTGGTTTGAATAATGATTTGAAGGCAATGAAGGGACATTTACTTATAGGCGATATTGTTCCTACTCTGAATGACATTTATTCGCGACTGCAAAGTATCACTTCGTCAACTAAATCCGATCAGTCTTCTAAAGACAATTCTGCCTTCCTTGCCAACTGTGGATGTGGTCACGGTCGTAGGGGGTTGTGGATCGGTTGGTCGAGGTTCTAGTGGACAGCCTTCTAATCGTGCAGCCAACCAGTGCACTTATTGCGGGAAGCCTAGCCATACTATAGAGACTTGCTGGGAAAAGCATGACAAGCCAGAGTGGGCAACCCAATTAGCCAATCATGCAGTGTCAGATGATGGTACTGACATAGTGTCTTCCATTGATGCTAAACCGAGACCTTCTTCAGGAGATTCATCTACCAGTCTACACGATGACATCAATCAGTTGCTCCGGCGCTTGCACACTCTCGAGGCATCCTCTAATACATCCAATGGTGGTTCTACATCCGCTGCAACCTTAGCTCATGCAAGTACCTCAACCCTTCTTACCACTACCTCTACCCCCTGGATCATTGATTCAGGTGCTTCTGCCCATATGACTGGTAAGTCATCACTTTTTAAAACCTTTTCTTCTAGTTTCAGTTTTACATCTGTTATTCTTGCCAACGGTGCTTCTACGTCGGTTCTCGGCCATGGTGCTATATCACCCACATCCTCACTGAATTTATCTTCTGTGTTACATGTTCCACAATTCCCATTAAGTCTTCTTTCTGTGAGACAGTTAACTAAAGCTCATTAAATTGCTCAGTAACCTTCTTTCCCTCTTACTGTGTTTTTCAGGATCTTCATATGAGGAAGACAATTGGGGGAGGGCGTGAAAAAGATGGTTTATATTACCTCAACTGTGGTTCTCATACTTCTTCTGCTGCTACAACTACTGTTGGGGATGTGACTCCTTTCCAATGGCACTGTCGTTTAGAACATTTATCTTTAGCTAGGTTGAAACTTTTATTTCCTAGTTTTAAGTCTGTGATTAGGTTAGAATGTAAGGCCTGTGAGTTGGGAAAACATCACCGTATGTCCTTCCCATCTTGCTCTGTCTCGTAATCCATCTTTATTTTCCTTAGTCCATTCTGATGTATGGGGTCCTTGCAGAGTTAGTAATAAATTTGGTTTTCGTTATTTTGTGACTTTTGTGGATGATCATTCTCGTCTTACATGGCTTTACATGTTAAAGGACAGATCTGAATTTTTATCTATGTTTCAGCAATTCTATAATGAAATAAAAACTCAGTTTGGCATTTTGATTAAGATTTTTCGTTCTGATAATGCTTTAGAATATGCTCAAACTAATATTTCTGATTTTTGTGCCAACCGTGGGATGATACACTAAACCAGCTGCACCTATACTCAACAGCAAAATGAGATAGCAGAGCGTAAGAACCGGCATCTACTCGAGGTTGACCGTGCTATTATGATTCATATGCATGTTCCTTAGCATTTTTGGTGTGATGGGGTTTTAATTACATGTCACTTGATTAATCGCATGCCATCTTCAATGCTTTCAGATAGGTCCCCTTGTTCTATTATGTTCCCTACTTTACCAAGTTCTCATGTTCCTCCCTGAGTCTTTGGTTGTGTGTGTTTTGTCCATAATTTGCAGATGCAAGTAGATAAACTATCTCTTAGGTCTACTAAGTGCATTTTTTTGGGTTATTCACGTACTCAGAAAGGGTACAAGTGCTATGACCCCATTACTCACAAGAACTTTGTTAGTGCCGATGTGACCTTCTTTGAAGGCACATCATTCTTTTCTCCTCAGGTGTCCCAGTCTGATATGGAGTGGACTTCTCCATCTCCTCCACCCATTCCATCTCTCATACCCTTCCTTGATGTGCCCAGTGCTAGTGACTCACCTCCTCTACAAGTTTATCAACGCAGGAAGAAGGTTGGACAGCCGAGTGGAGAAACCAATGCTCCAAATGATTCACTTCCTCCACTGCCGCCTTTCTCTGATGAAGCTCGTCCTCCTTCTCCGCCTGATGACTTACCAATTTCTTAAAGGAAAGGTACATATTCTTGCACTCAAAAATCTATGGTTGTGTATTCTATTGATAACTTTGTTTCCTTGTCTCATCTTCTCTCTCCCATCTATGGTCTTGCCTTGTCACTTTCTACTAACCCTATTCCCCGCACCCATAATGATGCCCTAACTATTCCTGGATGGAAAGCTGCCATGGATATAGAAATGGATGCTCTCTTGAGTCGTGGTACTTGGAGTCTGGTAGATTTACCTCCTAGTAAGGATTTGGTAAAGTGTCGCTGGGTGTATACTGTCAAGTATCACTCTGATGGCTCTGTTGAGCGGTTGAAAGCCCGTCTAGTTGCCAAGGGGTATACTCAGACATATGGAGTTGATTATTTTGAGACCTTCTCCTCGGTTGCTAGGCTAAACTCTGTTCGTCTACTTATTTCTCTTGCTGTCAACTTTGATTGGCCATTGTTTCAGTTGGACATCAAGAATGCTTTCTTATATGGTGATCTACAGGAAGAGGTGTATATGGAGCAACATCCTAGTTATGTTGCTCAGAGGGAGAATAAAGGTCATGTGTGTCGCTTACACAAGGCTATCTATGGACTTAAACAGTTCCCTCGAGCATGGTTTGACAAGTTCAGTGCTACCATAGTTACTTGTGAAATTTCTCAATGTCATTCTGATCATTCTGTCTTTGTTCGTCGCAAAGGTGATAAACTGGTTTTCTTGGTAGTTTATGTTGATGATATTATTCTTACTGGTAATAATGAGGAAGGAATTTCTGAAGTGAAAGCTTATCTACAGCAACACTTTCAAACCAAGGACTTGGGCCAACTTCACTATTTTCTTAGGATTGAGGTGATCCGATGTAAGAAAGGGATCAGTCTGTCTCAAAGGAAATACGTGTTGGACCTTTTATCTGATACTGGTATGCTTGCAACCAAACCTATTGATATCCCTATGGATCTTCACCAAAAGTTTGGTGTTAATGATTGCGAACATCTTCAGGATGTGCACCAGTACAGGAATTTGATTGGCAAGCTGATTTATCTTACTGTAACACGTCCTGACATCTCTTATGCTGTTGGAGTCCTCAGTCAATTCATACAGTCTCCTCAGAAAGCACATTGGGATGCTATTATCCGTGTTCTTCGTTATCTAAAGGGTGCTCCTGGAAAAGGGCTGATCTATCGTCTTAATCAGCATATGAAACTAGTTGGCTATTCTGATGTTGATTAGGCCGGCTCTGCTAATGATCGGAGATCTACTACTGGCTATTGTACATTGTTGGAGGTAATCTAGTTACATGGCGTAGCAAGAAGCAGACTATCATTGCCCGATCTAGTGCATAAGCAGAATACAGAGCTATAGCTCATAATGCTGCTGAGTTAATGTGGCTACGGTCTTTACTCTTAGAGTTGGGATTTCCAGTCACCAAGCTTATACAGATGTATTGTGACAACCAAGCTGCAGTGTACATTGCTAGTAATCCAGTCTTCCATGAGAGGACCAAGCACATAAAGGTGGACTACCACTTTGTTCCTGATGCTGTTCTGAAGAAGCTGATTGAGACTCTTTTTGTTCCTTCATCAGATCAGTTGGCTGATATGTTCACTAAGTCACTATTTGCTCCTAGTTTCCGTAATGGTTGTACCAAACTGAGCATGGGTGATATGTATGTTCCAGCTTGAGGGGGAGTGTTGAGTTTAGCGTTAGGGCGCTAAACTCTAAAACCAATAGGGGCCGATAGGGGTATTTTGGATCCCATCGGCTCCCATATTTCTGTGATGTGGCTTTTCTTGTAATTGGGCAATGGGGGTACTATTGTCTTTTACTTTCAGCATTATTTTAATATAAAGGATTAAAACCTGTGATCAACCTATTCTGGTAAGATCACAAGTCTCTTCTCATCTTTTGGGAGTCTCCTTCGGTTGTGCCTCTCTTCTCTTCTTCTTCTTTTCTCTATTTCTTTTTCTTTTGGTTTGATTACAAGGTATCTGGGATTGTAACAAGCTTGTGACATCCTTTTAACCAAACCGTTGATTGGCTGATGGAACCTTCTTTATAAGTTGAAGCATTTTCCATGAAGTTCACTATTTAGTTCTGAGATGAATCTCGAGCTTCATACAACCTTGCAAACCCACTAACAAAGGAAAGCATAGTGAGTTTGCAGGCTTCCACATCTAACTTGATTTCCTTCATCCCACTTACAAAGCAACCAACTTGGTGAACTGGTGCCAACTTCCCAACTTGAATTAACAATCTTTCGAACTGAGTTTGGTAATCTCTTACCGAACCCGTTTGCTGTAGTTTAGTTAAATCACCAAAGAAATCCTGAAATTGGGTAGGTCCATACCTCCTAAGGAGATCATGCTTGAAATCCTCCCAGGTGACGACGGGAGACTCTTCCTTCATTAGTTGGAACCACAGTTGGGCATCCCTTTGAAGATTGAAAGAAGCTAACAAAACCTTCAATGCATCGGGCGTGTGGCGGAACTCAAAAAACTAGTCTTCCCTACAAATCCAGCTTGTTGGGTCCTTCACTCCATTGAAGCCTGGGAAATCAATCTTCATGAGCTTGGGCAAGTAAGTACTGCTGGAGCCGTCATGGTTGGTTCTTCTACGTCCAAATATTTGGCCAGCATTGCTTCTATTCAGATTGTTGAACTCTTCCAATTCTCAAGTTTGATTACCAACAGTGATGTCGACTTTAGCATTCATCACTGCAATCATTTCTTGCATCTCCTAGAGGATTCTCTCCTGCCCTGCAGCTAGAGAACTAACCTCAACCTCCAAACGACCCAGCTGTTGCTCCTCCATTCCTGTCTTGGATACCAAACTGTTACGTGCCAATATAACAAATCTAGTTTCGGGTCTGTTAATAACAGAGATTGGTGAGGTAGCTTTCTTCATATATTTCCCTATGGTGGAAAATAACAAGAGAAGAGTTAGCTAGGAGGTAATGGAAAAAAGAAAGGGAACCTTTGGTTTCCTCCTCCAATTACACAACTAAGTGTTGAAATCTTATCCTTCCCTTGAACTAACATTACAACTTTAATGCAGCAACTAATAACCAAGAAAATCTCCGAATTCCCAGTCTTCATACTATAACTGAAAAGAGTTAACCATCTCCTCTTACTCAGATCACTATCAAACTTCGAATACTTTTTGTTTCTTTTAGTTTTGCCTACATTGGAAGGTTCAAATAGGAGTAGAAAAGCAACCATCCCTTGAAATTTCATCCACTGGTTTAGACAAACTTGAACAGGCTAAGTTTCCCACACTGTTGACTAACAATTAAGGAATGGCCATTCGAACTGAAATATCCCTGAAACTAATATATGACTTCATGCAAATAAAAGCTGAGGGTGTTCAAGCATTCCATTATCTCATCCATACTTGTCAAGGTGTTGCCTAGGTGTCTACACACCTTATTGGTGTCGCCTTGCGTCTAAGCACCCTCCAACGCCTTGGGTTGCCTAAACGTTGTGACAACTACGATCTCATCAGATGTCACCAACCCCCTCTCAGCATCAAGTAATAAAAATTTAACAATACCACCAAATATGAGAAGATACAAGATCAGCAACATGATTTACTCCAAATCCTTTCCAATGAAAATAAGATGGATGCTTTCTTTTATCCATATCCTTGGGACAACAATATCGCACATAAAATGATAATGCAAACTAATTTAATTTAAACACTTCAAATTGGGTTTGATGGACACATATAGCCAGCAAGACTATAATCCCAGACCAAGATGCATTCAAGAGGAACAACTTCATCTTAAGTTGCAACAAACCTTCTTGTTGCTTTCACCATTCCCAATAGCCAGCAAGACTCTAATCCCAGACCAAGATGCATTCAGGAGGAACAGCTTCATCTTAAGATTCAACAAACCTTCTTGTTGCTTTCACCATTCCCAATAGCCAGCAAGACTCTAATCCCAGACCAAGATGCATTCAAGAGGAACAATTTCATCTTAAGTTGCAACAAACCTTCTTGTTGCTTTCACCATTCCCAAATTCATGATCTTTGATGTCATGGAAATAAACTAAAGATGGCCAAATACGAAGGCCAGATTCAATCTTTAAACAACTCTCTTTAGCATGATGACCATATAAGAACTAGTGTGCAGTTTACATCTATTCAATATAGACTCACCTGCAAGGTTTAAGGTATCGGTATTGGGACCGATACTTTAAACCTATCATGTAGTAACCCTGTTAAAGATACCGATATGTAATTCACAGTATCATATCGATACCCACCGATGTCGATATGACACTATACGATACGGACCGATACTTTAAACCATGCTCACCTGTGTTCGCATCAATTAGATATAAACTACACCAGCCAGATAGGAGCATGGTTTTAAGTATCGGTACGTATCATACCGGGTATCGGCTGATACGTATCTATATCAGCCCTTACCTTACCGTTATGACACATGGAATTTTTAAAACCCTTTCGTATCGATATGTATCCTACGATACATACCGATACACACCGATACGATACGATACGCATCGATACGCATCGATACTCTATGAAAAAAATAAAATCAAGTGAAATGTACGTTTTAGTATGTATCGGTATGTATCGACTGATACATACCGATACGGTATGATACGTACCGATACAATGCACTACGGTTATATAATGGCCAACCTAGGTCATTTTTCAGAAAAACAAGATTTTTTAAGGGGTTTTTGTTCCAAAGTTGCTGCTAGCTATATTTCTCTCTAACTAAAGTGGAAATCAAGGTTGGAACAAGGATTTTATATTTATACTACAAACCTTGAATTCTTGGTGTGATACCCTCAATTTAGTGTTTATGCATAATACATGTTATCAATAGCTTTTTTAACAAATTTTTTATATAAAAGTGTATAAAAAAGTGTTTCCTATCTATTTATGTGTGTATCTTTAGCGGATTTCCGATAAGATACGATACCCTCCGATACGAATCTTAATTTTGGCCGACCGATACGGCGACCGATATCGACACTTTAATCCTTGGATAGGAGTAGGAATCCTTCAAAAAAAAAAAACCAACCCTCGTAGCCTCTACACAAATGCATGCAACCACATAAAATTGAGTTGATATTCAAAATGAAGTCATTAAGGCTCTGTATTGTAACTTTCTAAAAAATGGATTCTATTGTTTTCTCATTTTTTTGGAACAGAAATGGGGTAAAAACTGTATGGTAAGCCCGGTTTAATTTCCTTTTTTTTTTTTTTTAAACAAACCAGATCCTTTTAAGATTTTGGAGTCCCTTTTTTGGAGCATGAAAAGCAAGGCATAGAATCATATGAGTGACTCAAGTTAAGAGGGGTAAATCAGGAAATTACCTTCAAAACGTAACAATAGGTGAATTCAAGGGTATTTTAAACCCTAATATCCACTTTGCTCTTGGGATGGCCAGAGAAGAGAAGCAGGAACTGTAGATCTTCCCTGCCTTCAATCTGCCATCGGAGAGATGGGATGTAATGGCTCCCTTTCTCTCTCTCACCCTCTTTCTCTCCCTCTTCCTCTTCCCAACAAGGTTCGATTTTCCCCAAGTTCAAGGTTCCCCTGTGCACGAAAGTAGAGTCATCTCTCTCTCTCTCTCTCTCTCTCTCTCTCTCTCTCTCTCTCTCTCTCTCTCTCTCTCTCTCTCTATTTTAGGCTTCGATTAGCGATGTTATTCGATTTAAGGTTTTTTTTCTTTTACTTTCCTATTCAGATTAGTACAGAGCCAATAAGAGCAAGACTTTGGGGAAAATTGTCTCTTACTCTGTTTCTCTTGTTCGATTTAGGTATCTTTTTCTTTCTAATTCTCAATTTATGTTGGTATTGAATTTCATCAAAGAATCCCTGAATTCTTAATTTGCGGCTACCCTGTTTTAGTTCTAATTTCCAGCCTAATTTCATTATCCATCTGAGTTGATTCTACACATCAGATTAGAGCAAGACTTTGGGACATTCAAGGCCTCCCCAAGAGAGATCTTCGACCATGGTTTGAAGAGGATCTGACTCTGATCTTGCTATTAAAAATCAGTTTAGATTGTTTGCCACGGACTTTCTTTTTTTTTTTTTTTTTTTTTTTTTTTTTTAAAGCTTTTACCTTTCTTTATCGGTATACTTTGTAGTTTTTATTTGTTGAACCTTGTTTAAAGAAGATGTGGGAGTATGGTAACAAGTCCGGCATGAATTATGGGAATATTATGTTGACAATTAGTTGATAGAGTCAATAGGAAAAACAAGGGGAGATCGATTTCCCTTGGATTGTAAGGGATTGATTCAGGAGAGTCACTATGGTTGGTGTGAATATTCTGATTGAATGGCAGAAATCAGGATCGGTCCCAGTTGATTCCAAATCCGATTCACCGAATTTGAAACACTGCAATACTGTGGCTTGAGTGTACTAAAAAATAATTCTGGAGTTGTATTTCACTTCAGTAGTGCTATTTTCATCTCATTTGAATGCTACGCAGTGCATGTTCTAATAAGGCCTACAAGATATGTCATGTGTTGTGTGCTTGAGAAGCTATGATTATATGAACTGAAAACAAAAGGAAGAAGAAAGGGAGGAAAAAAAAAAGACATCCAAATCCGGATTCTGATTTTAGTCTTTCTCTTAATTTGATGAGGGTTTCATGAATTTTTCTCAGTCATCAACAGTGCACGAATTTGATAACAAACACAAGGAGAGAGAGAGCACACACCACTGTGAGGAAAATCTCAAGCTTAAAAATATACAAATCCAAGTTTTTTGTTCATCCTCCATTAAAGTTGTTTTAAATGTCCATTCTGGACAGCAATTGATACTGGTTGCAGGACACCTTATGTTGGCTATCCACTGTTACAAACCCTAGTTATAATGATATGAAGCTGAAACTAGAGTCTTCTACTTCTCTTACTTGTGTCAATTATTCTTATTTATGTTTTATTTCGAATCTAACTATTTGTGTAATAATGGTTTCCATAACGTAGAATATATCGAAAAACTATTGATTATCTTTAGAATTTATCTAAAAATCACAACTTTGGCACCCATTGAAAATGGCAATTTATGTAAATATTTCTTTCTAACATAAATGATTCTATTAAGTGCAAAAAATACAGGTTTCTATTTCTTCTAGGTTACAAAATCATTTTTTTTTTGGGTTACCATACAACATTTAAGAGGCAGAATCATTCCAAAAAAAAAAGAAATGCAAAAAAGTGTGCCATACCCAGAATCAAGTTTAAAAAACAGAATCATTACAGTACAGAGCCTAAGAAACACATTCCCCAAATGACTACACCCTCTTCCAGAAATTCAGTTCATTGAGCTTTCCTGCTTTACCCACTAAAGAAGCTTAACTATCCAAATCATATTCCCTACTTCAGTTTCCACATTTCTCATATTAAATCCCATATCGTATAAGTACAGTTCAGAATTCAAGTCTGATAATCTAATAGGAACATGGATCAAACAATGAAAAAATTAACACCAAATTCATTACAAATTGAATGATTAAATCCGCTAACCTTTAGCATTATAGGAAGCTGCCCAAAACTGATTTTTTCTCTCACAACAACCCCATCATTGTATTGAAAACAAACCTCAGCGGTAAATCTGCCAGAGTACGATAATCGAGCAAGCCGACACTGCGTAACCAGGAAGAAAAAATTGTATTCATACACCATAAAATCGTTACAATAGTTTTATACATTAAAGGCAGAGCATTACCTCGAAGGGAAACAGAGGATCACGCATGGCAGATCTAAGTTCCTTCACAGGAGGGTGTAATTCCGGCTTGCCAAACCAAATTCGGAGCTTGGAGTTGGTGGAGGGATCAAAAACTTCAACTGGATTGATGTTCTCAAGCATGGTTTCCAATCCAGAGTCAACGAAGTAATCGAAAGATTCGATGTGAGGTTTGAAAAGCTCTTCCAGAGCCTCGTAGTCAGGCGTCGCTACTGTACCACCACCCATGTTTTTTTGCCTTCCTCCAACTGCAAAAAACCTCCCACCACGACTATGAACAATAGAGGGGTTTAGGGTTTTAAAGGTGATGTTATTGTTTTGTTTTAATTTTAAGCGGCAGAGTGTTTGACCTGTCCACCGTTTTGACCGATTTGCCCGGCCCTACCTTTCTTTTCCTTTTCTTTTTGTTTATATAATATGTAAAACTACACTAGTGTGACCCACACTACGTAGAAGTATTAATAGGGATGGGATTTCTGAATTTCATGAAGAGTAGGACAGTTACTTCACCTAGGGGTGTCAATTCGTGGCCCGAACCAGCTAAATCGACCGGGACCGACCGTTTATAGACCGGCCCGGCCCGGACTGTTTATTAAACGTGTCGGGCTTGAGCCCGGCCCGTTTATAAATGGTCGGTCTCGGTTTTGCTACTTGAACCGTCGGGCGCCCGATCGAGACCGACCGAATAAAGTCCGACCGAGACCGGCCTATTGTGCACCGACTTGGCCTGACCCTTTAATGATTGTAGAATACCTATTTTACCCCCCCAAATTAAAGAATAAAAACTAAAAAGTAAAGACATGTTCACATTTTAAATAATGGTTATATTTGGTATCATTTATTGATTTATTATCATTTTTTTGGGCTTGCATGAGTGGGCCGGAATATAATAGCACATTTTAAAGAGGACCCGTTTAAAAACCGGTTAAAGCCCGTTTAACATTAAACATGTCCGTAGCCCGTTTAAGGCCCGACTAAAACCCGATTAAGGTGGCCCGATTATAGCCCGAGACCGACCGACCGAATATAAAGTGTACCATGCCCTCAATAACTAAGCCCGATTAGTTAAATGGGCGGACACGGTGTAGCCTTTGAAAGTCTTCAAGCCCGATTAAGCCCGACCGGTTGACACCCCTAACTTCACCCCAGTGCCTAGGTGCAAGGGTTATAGTGTGTTCTAGTCTTTAAAAGTATTTCAAAAACCTACCATGACCAAGCAACAGTATTCTCCCGTTGTCCCATGCTAACACTTGACTTAACAATTTTTCATAAGGAATAAGAAAAGTAATGATTCCGGCTCTCTAAGGCAAACTAATATTGAATTATTTAATCCAATTATTTCTTCTTCCTTTATCTTTTTTCTTTCTTTTTTTATAAGAAAAAATATATATTAAATTAGAGAGGTAAAAACATTGTAACCCATGGATATAAAAGTTTTCCTAACCATAGCATTGTAAGCTATATTGGCCAGAAAAAACTTTAATTAATTATTGTTAAGAGTTTACTGCAATTTGAATTAAATGTATATGTAAATAATTATAACCTTTAAGGGGTTGTTCCTGAATTCTATGTTTAGGCAAAAGTGAAACTTAATTGGGTTTCTAATGATAGAAAATCGATAGAATCAATATGATAGATTTTTTTTTTTTTTTTTTTGGGGTAAAGAGATCAGTATGATAGATTGAGAACACAAACAATATACATTAATGGAGATTAAATTGGAACCATCTCTAGATTCATATCCTTTGACTCGAACTCCTCGAACCCTCCTTTTTCACCAGTCTTATCTGCTCCCCTCTTTATACAACTCGTGACAATAGCTATTAATGAGCATCGTTGCCTTTAAATAGATGGGGAGCAAGAACTAATCCTAAAATCAAATAATTGGATCTCTCCCATCATAAGGCCCAACCAACCACTAATAGCTAGGCTCATTAAACACTTTTATTTTTTAAGGTGATTAAATAAAGCACATTAACTATTATGGATCACTCCAATTGAGATCCATCTAACCAAGCCTACCAATCAACACCCGTCCAATTATATAAACCCATACAATGATTGAATTCTAGTCTATACATGTTGAAAACATTACATTTGAATCTGGGACTATCTTTTCAATCATTTTAATTGCATACATATAGATAATAGATTACCTCTATGATAAATATTAGAAACATTTAAGTATTTTTCAATTCTCTATTTGTTTTCTACACCTTTAACAATTATTTCTTTTGAATTTGAAAAAGACATTTCTTAAGAAATTTAAGTTAAGACAATAAGTTTAATAATCCATCCTTAAGGGTAAATAGATTACACTTTATAATAAGAATACATATTAATTGATGCTCGTCCCCGATCAAGTTCCACTTTAAGGGTGCCAAAATAAAACCGGATCTGGTCTGAACAATCCAAACTAAATAAATTTTAGTTACATCATAGATTTGAAATGTTCGTTCGAAACTTGCTTCAGCCTAGTTCTGGATCTAGCTCACGAACTACAGTACCAACAAAAATCAAACCAAATAAACTAATATCCCTAGTCTTATTGCCTTACCATTTAACCTTACCCAACTCTAAAAAGCTAAAATTCCCGATTCTTCACCCTATTGTTCTTCACTTCTGCTTCTCTCAATCTATCGGCGATATCTTCATCTCAATATGCTAAAGGCCTCTTCATCTTCTCTATCTCAGACAACATTGCAATGGCTCGATTCTCCATCTTCAATAGCATTATAATAGCCACTCTAGTGTTGCACTTCTCCAGTAAATCACTAAATCGTAACTTAACTTTGATAGAGTTTTTCCAGTATAATTTATGTAGTAGTTTTCAAATAGGTTTTTCCTGTTTTTTAGTAGCATGAATTTTCAATTATAATTTGTTTTATGGATTTTTCTAATCTCCTCCCCCCTAAAAAAATAGGTTAATAAGTCCCACTATCTTCAATCGTAGTGTCTGTATTTCTTTAATCATTCACTTGTTCCAGTCCGTAGATTTTAGAGTGGTCTAATAGGATATCTTTTTAGGTAATTTATTTTACATGTTTTCAACAGGTTTTGAAATTCATTTACATGTTTTCAACAGGTTTTGAAATTCATACTCATTCATGGTTAAAGATTCAGGCTTTCAAGCACAGTTTCAAGTTTGAACGATTTGATGTTATAATAAGTTTATAGAGTATTACACATGTGCCTTGACCCGGTCTAATTTAAACTGTTGTGATAGGTTTCGGATCGAAAGTCGGAAGTACCGCCGGATTTTGGTTTGCGGCCGCCCATTGCAGAAGGGGGAGAGATGACCCTGCGTGCTCATGTATTTCTTGCCAGTCCAGCTGGAGGGGATTCATACCTTCTGATCCCAGACGGTAAGTGACCCGACACCCCACACCTGAATCTCGGCAAGCACCAAAAATGCCAGAAGACCATGAACACAGCCTAGGGCAACTACCCATGTGAGACCAGCTGGAGGAGAGCAAGCATTCAAGACAGTCTACTGTCTTGACCACCGGAAACAACCCACTAGAAACAACATGGGCCTATTTGCGCTGGCTGTTTTCGCTAGCCACTTAGGCTACTGGTTGGGTTTCGATGCCCGTGGGTCCCGCCAGCTACATCGTAGACAGCCCTAGATGATTCTAAATCCTCCCACACACCTTCCTCATGGCATAAGCATCTTACAGACCAAAGTAGTCGGATCCACGTGCCCAGAAAGTTGGATTAACCCATTCGGATCTATGGCCTAACTTACCATATAAGTGGAAATGAGGATTCATTTCCTCATTTCTCACTTGTACAAATCATGGGAGAGGAAAGGAGAGGAGAAGAAGAAGAAGAGGAGGAGGAAGAAGGAGGAGGGAAGCTTACCTTGGTGCCGACTGCCCGCCTAGTTGCCAGAATCTTTACCGGAGGTAAGTGTAACCTCTCATACCACTCTCTCTCTTCATTTTGTGCTAGGTCAAGCTAGGTATAGAAGGAATCTTGGCCCACAAACCCTCTTGAGCTCAGGGATTATGTATTACACCTCCACGGTGCCATTATCGAGCTCAAACCGAGTCCGGTGAGCTCCAACAATAAGATTGACTAAATGACCACCTAGGGTTTATATCAATGTGTCTCCCAAATGGCTCGGTGGAATCGAGATTTTAATAGCTTAAAATAATGCTAAGAACATCCCCCACAAACTCCACAGAACAAATCCTGGTGATAGGGCCCGAGCCGGAAAACCCCAAATCACACAGGTAATTTCTGTACTGCCACCAAAAATATGCCATCGGAAACAGGCATTATCCATCGAAAATATCAGACCTGTTTTTGATGGACATAACAGAGGGCTCCTAAGGCTCGAGTGGTCATCGGAAACAACCCCAGTGTTTTTGGTGACCACTCGAGCCTTAGGAGCCTTCTATTATGTCCATCGAAAATAGGTCTGATATTTCTAGTGGACAATGCATGTTTTCGATGAGTGTTTACGGTGACAGTACCATCACTGTGGGACTTTGCCTGTACCCTTTGGGGGTGACCCATGTGGGCCCCTCCCGATGTTCCCGACATGTATTGACGTTCAATTACCTTTGTGTCTAGGACAGTGATACACTCGTACCTCGATGCCAAAATTGAGTTGAACGATCAATGGCCAAATTTGTCATACTTGAACCCCAATCCACACAAGCATAATCAAGGTGAAGGATGGTTGCTTTTATTTTGGGAATGTTTAATTATTTTAGAATTGCTCACATTATTTATATTGCTCAAATGATGACGATGGAAATGTTTGTGTATATGTATGGAGGGATCCGGTGTGGCCGAGGTGGTACTGGTACCATGATCGCCATGTGATTGTTGCATGTATGAGATGGAATCTGGTGTGGCCAAGGTGGTACTAGTACCATGATTGCCGTATGGTTGTTGCATTCATGCATTAATTATGTGCATTAGAGTTAGTTGTAGTCGTGGATTACACTTTGTGGCCGATGGAAATGGATACGCTTCGTGGTTGATGGGAATCCCAGTGTTGCATAGGCCATACTCAACCGTTATTATACATGTTAGATTAGGTAAACAGTCGTGGGTTACACTTTGTGACCAATGTGTTATCGGTATCGTGTACCCCAGGACTGTACTTAGAGATGGATTACACTCTGTGGCTAAAGTGTTCTCGGTATCGTGTAATCCAAACTAATTATATCATTATGAAGGTATGTAAAATATTTATAGTTAGGTATCATTCCCTATGCTACGTCCCTTTACCAATAGGGGTAAGGTGTTGGATAACTCAATAGTAGAATGTTCGATGAACCTTCTCGGAATGCCACACCCACGGTACAATGTGATTGTTACCAGAGGCAGGAACTTGTTCGATGCGACCGATGGTGATACCGGTGCCATGACTACCAAGAGGGGGTTATCAGGGGTTTGTTGGGTGACCGATGGCCACATACCAGAATCGTAGGCTCCTAATCATGGCTAGGATTTGTATCACTGTGTAGTCGATGGTAGTTCTGATACTAGGGATACAGCCTAATGTGCCGTAGTAGCAGTTACCAGACTTAGTTGTGTTGCTAGGTGGATAATAAATAAATAAATTGCATCATGAGCTATGTGTTTAATTTTCGTAATCATGCATCATGATTTATATATGCGATTACCTTTGCTCGATTGTGCATGAATCCCACCCCTCACTGAGTGAGTTGGAAAGTTCACCCCACGTAGATGCCCCCTTTTAAATGATTATGCAAGTACGGTCATGCCTATGGCTTATGACTCTCTTTCCTTTGGACCCGAGTACGGAGTGAGAGACTGGTGGATGCCAAAAGCGGGGGAGCATGACCAAGATTGTGCCTGTGATGTCTGTGTATATGTGACACCATCAGGTGTTTGGCGTATTTTTGTTATTCTGTTACAGACTTGCGAATGGTATATTTTGAACTTAATATTTATAAGTCTTGGATAATTGTGACAGATAAATTGGTTATGGATATTTACCGTATCATTATATGTTTCCCCAGTTCACTTATGATTCTGCAATTATACTCTGATTCCACTATTATACTCTGATTCCACTGCTATTGTTGGTTTGTGTTGTGAGATTTTGAATCGTTAAGGTACTACAATCAGAGATACTGGTAGGTTCGTAAGATGGGTAAGTGTCTTACTCACACCACCAGTATTTCAACATGGTAAGTTGGATCTACTGAAAGTGGGGTGTGACAGCTTGGTATAAGAGTGCGATACTCTGCCTTAACTCACAATCTCAACTGAACCATGATTTGGGAATTATAATTGAAAATAAAAACTTCAAAGACAACAATTAATAGAATTACACAACTAGGAGACAAATATAGGTGTCGAAGCCATTTCATTAGATAAAGAACTTAAATACATAAGCTTACACCATTTTCATAAAATAAGAGACAAAAAGCTGAAAATCCTAACTAGCCTAAATCTATGAAATTCAAAGAACTGAAGCAAATGACAGAAAGTAAACTTCAACTAACATCTAGAATGTAATTGTAAAGAAAGCATAAACTGAGAAATCCTAAAAACTATAGTGGCAACATAAGCTACTACTCTTGCTGTTGATCATGCTCGTGAACTTGTCCCTGGTTCTAGGTCTGACTCCGTGCTCCTGAAGGTAGCACTAGAATGGCAAGGTGGAAGACCATTGCCTGCATCTGAGCCTCAACAGAGGCCACCCTATTATCCATGAGACAGTAGCTCTTGTCCATGCTCTCACGTTAGTTGTCCATCCTTCTCAACAGGTTTGTGGTGGTGTTCAGGCGGGCCATCACATCATTGAGACCATAAGGCCTTGCACCCCTAGTGCTACGAGAAGAGGAGGCAACAATGGAGCCTATAGCCTATGGGTCAAGTGGTGGACCACCACTAGCACCTCTACGAGCTCCACCAACACCTTTACCAGCACCTCTACCAACACCACCACCAACCTCATCAGCATCACCACCAACTCCCTCAGAACCTCCACTAACACCTCTAGCACCATCTCCTAGGTGACCCTCCACCTCCAGTGGTTGTTCTTTCTCAGTCTCATAGGGTGAGACCTCACTCATGTCCAGTGTCATCTTTCCCAGGGAGTCTTAGTTAAAGTCTATGACATCATCTCCCAAGTATCCCTTGCCTTCCAAGTTTACCCCAAAGCAAAGGAAAACATTAGTCAGAATCCTCCCATAGCATAAGTTTTTGGCTCTGCGTGCCCCTCCCTTAAACCTGGTCACCATGGTCTACATCAGCAAGTAGGGAAGATGGATCGGCGCATCTATGTATAGACAGTACATCACATAGGCGTGCAGCACGGACACCTCGTCATAGTGGCCACAAGTAGGAAAGACATTCAGCTGGACTGCCTTGCAGATGACCTTCAGGGTGGCTCGGTAATTGGCAGTACGGTCCCACCCAAAAAGCAGCCTTGGTAAGCATTTGTTGATCTCTTGTAGGACATCGAGATCCTAAAACTCATAGGCTGGAGTTCTGGGAGGGCAGTAGGCCAGCTCTCTTATGTTAGAAACCATCAGAATGTTCATCAACTACCTCATGTCAAAGAAGATTTCGGCCCCCTCCACATAGGAAGTGATCCCCATCTCTTCCGTGCCACGGTTCACGCACAGGAGGTTAGAGTAGAATAACCTCTCCAGCCGTGGGTAGTACCTTGTGTTGGGTTTCAGAATACGATACCACCCAATGGCCTTAAAGCGTTGGCGAAGGTAGAATTGCCAAAAATCCCTAGTCTGCACGTACTTCCCCGGATCCACATTCTGATATTCAAAGTTCTCCCAATGGTCTTGTTCAGCCACAAAGCGAAACAGTTGATGGTCATACTGTTCCTCTTCAGGAATGACCAATTGTGCAACACCACGGCGGGGATGAACACGATGACCAAACATGGCTTCAATGATATTCCTAAGGTTTTAGAGAATAAAACCTAAGTTAGAAGACTGAAACAAATCTCACAAAGAAGAATATAAAACCTAGGTCAAAGAAGAAGGAGAACTTACCTTAGATGCGTAGATGGCGCTGATCGGTCACGAAATCACAAGAGAAAGGTGGGAAATAGGATGGAGAACCTTCCTTGGTCATTTCCTCTCCTTCTCCACAAGTTAGAATAGGGTTTTGTGAAAGAAACCCCAAACCCGAGCCTATTTAAAAGGGTTTTGGGTCCACCAGAAACACTGGACCTGAATCCGATGAGTGTTTCTGGTGAACAAAAAATGTCAAATTAGCTCTCTATTTTGGTCACTGAAAATAAGATTGATATTTCTGGTGAACCAGTCCATATTTCTAGTGAAGAAACCCCTTGTTTTCGGTGAACATTTTTGGAAGCAAAATTTTTTATTTTTTATTTTATATTATTATATTTGCTTCCTTAATTAGGAATTCCCTCCCTAATATGTGTGTGATCAGATCCAATCTTGGTGGGTCCCACTTAGCATGTTCTAACCCTAAATTACTTTTGTACATATGTGTGGGACCTACTAGGTATGCATGTGTTTCAATTACATGCAACCTTGTACAAGCATGTGAACTAATCAGATTCCTCCATAGGAGTCATGTCACACCGGAACACACGGTCCCGGTCCCAATCACGTGCGTCACTCCCGCTTCCCCTACATGGAACCAGGGTAGACCTAGGAATGTACCCCCAACCTCGTCGGTACTCACCGCTCATAATGTTGCCTCCATCATAAATAATATGATGAGGGAAGTTGAAGGAAGACAAAACTAATTCATGGATGGGATCGATAACCAGATTCAAATGGCAATGGATGCTCAGAATGCACCACCTACACCCCCTACTCCACTAGCACCCATCTTGATGCTTGCTAACTCAGCCACTCTCCAAACTTCTGGTGGAGCACAAGGGCAAGTACATAGGCAAGTACAAGATTGGGCACCGGAACAAGCCTAAGTACATGTAAAGGTTTGGACTGATCTGACCAAGATGATGGAGAAGTTTCAGAGGCTTAGGCCCCCATGCTTCTCCAAGGTGGGCCATGATCCGTTGTCTCCATCAAGATGGATTGGTGGCATGGAGAAAGTGTTTAGGTTGATGGGGTGCACCAATGAATAGAAAATCCTATATGATTGGTGGAGTGCTACTGAGCCCATTCTGAGGGCGAGTAACCCAAACCCCACTTGAGAAGACTTCAAAGGGATCTTCTTTGAGAACTATTTTTTAGAAAGCTTCTGGGATAGGAGAGAGAATGAGTTCTCCCAATTGGTACAGGGATCCCGATCCATGCTTAAGTATTAACAACGCTTTGAAGAGCTATTCCATTTTACTCTTGAGCATCTCAGAGGTGATAGGGCCAAGGCCAAGAAGTTTGAGAAATGGTTGAGGCTAGGTATTGAGTCAACCATAGTTAGGTTGAAACTGTAGACATATACCGAGGTGGTCCAAGTGGCCAAATCTATTGAGGACCGGCATAGAGATAACTTCTCGGCCCAGCAGGGAAAGGTAAAGAGGCCTATGGGGGCAACCAACTCCAGGGGAGGTAGCAAACCCTTCAGAGTGCCTTATATCAACCCAACTCTAGTATAGTTCATAAAGCCTGAAGCTAGCCAAACTTCTCAATCCTCTCACTCTAGTGGTGTGTCATAGTCTGTGGGGTCGAGCCGAAGGTGCTTCTATTGTGACTAGTTGAGTCACCTAGCTAGACCAGGCCCCCATCGAAGGCTGGTTGATGCACCTTACACTTTGCCACCTAGGCCCCAATAGACCTACACAGCCTCTAGACCAGCGCAACCCCCACAAGGCCAGAGACCACAGGGAAGGGTGTTTGCCATGACCGTTGAGGATACAGAGGCTGCACCCGGTGTAGTGACAGGTACTTTATTGATATCATTATTACCTGCACATGTATTGTTTGATTCAGGAGCCTCTCATTCGTTTGTGTCATTGACATTTGCAAAGGAGATGGGAATTCCACCCAAGAGTTTGACTCAGTGTTTGGCAGTGAGTACCCCCACAGGGAGTGTGGTGGGTTTGAACTATGTATATAAGCCTTGTTCAATGACCATAGGTGGACATGAGTTGAATGCTCATTTGATCGAGTTGGATATGACCGACTGTGACATAATTCTAGGGATGGACTGGTTGTCCGCATATAGAGCCAATGTGCTATGTGCAGAAAAGATGATCATTTTCATACCTTATGACAAGGGTGAGTTTGTCTTTCAAGGGGATAAGCCCAAGAAACCCAAGAAGGTTATCATATCAGCCCTCCAGATGAAGACGCTATTAGATAAAGGGTGTCAAGGCTACCTAGCATCTGTGACGGAAACTGAGATAGAGGTTAGAGCATTGACCAAGCTAGATGTGGTGAGGGAATTTCTCGATGTTCGATCATGTTCGATCAACATTAATCTAGTAAAAGTCTATGTCTTAATTGTGATCATATATTAGACCTAAGGATCCTGATTAATCTTGATTTATGATTGTTGTTTATATTTCGTGCTCTATAAACTTCAATATATTAGTTTTTTGTCTTTAATTACATTTAAAAATTATGTGTTACAGAATGTGATATGAAAAAAAATGACGAGTTAGGGCCTTAAGGAAATCTCTTAGGGTGTTTATTAAAATGAGAATCGTTGAAATGAAATCCAACACTACATGTTGTTACTATTAAAATAGTCTTGATCTTGTGTTAATATATTCAATGTTTCACTTTCATATTTTGTCTTTATAGGTATTTTAAATTTTAGATCATCAATTATACTAAAAAAATAAATTATAATCCCATTGAGATGATTGTGTTCAATGTTATTACTTTAATTTCGATACCACAATCTACTTTTCAACGTTTTGCTAACTTAAAGTTAGACTCAGTGCCTATACGTGGTACTAATGTTGTTGTTTCTTTTCATGAAGGGGTAAAGACTAAGACAACAACATCTTGTATAAGTAACTGGTTCAAAATAGTGGATCCTAAAAAGAAAATATCAATATGGAAAGCCTAGGCCTAAATATACGAAGTGTGAGAGTGTGGTCATATTTGATATCATAGAAAATGAGATATGCAACTTGAATAAGCACATTTATAAGTGTATGAAGTTGAGATGCATTAATACGAATTTCTTTAAGTTGTTTATGCTATCTTAATTCCTTATGAATTAAAATTTTGATAATAAGTTGTAGTGATCAATTTGTTAAACATGTAAGTTACATGCTATAATTATGTCTTTGTCTTTTTATAAAATTCTCATTAGTCTAGTGGGTCTTTAGATATTTTATCATTATTATATATTTTTTTATTAATGGAGTAAGTGCACAATGTCCATCTAATTATATCATACTATTATATAAGTGCATGCACTTATGGCTAATATTTTCTTTGACTATTTTACTCTTCTTGTTTATTTAAATACCTACTATCTAGTATTTGTTGTTGTACGGTTGCCCTTGTTGGCAACCTGGCCATGTGGCAGTGATGATGTGGATGAAAATGATGATATAGCAGTGTCCAGTGTCACCAATGAGATAACAGAGCCACTTGATATGAATAGAGTGGTTTGATACATCCTTGGTACGTGGTGCGGGTTTCTGGGTCAAAACTAATAAAATTGACCTATTTACGCTTAGAGGCATTTTCGGCAGTGAAAATAAAATTTTTGGAAGATTTTTTCTTCATAAAAAAGATAGATTGTAATTTATCTAGTCCAGAGCATCTAATTTTGTCGCATTCCGATACCGTATGAAGAAGTTACGGCATTTATAGAAATCGAGGGCAGTTTCGGCATTGAAGATAAATTTTTTAAAGGAAGTGTTCTCCATGTAATGATACAACAAAAATCTGATCTTTCCAACGGTTCTAATTTCATCACGTTCCGATTCTGCATGAGAAAGATGCATCATTGGAAAGGTATAGGGGCATTTTTGTCTTTTCACATGGCTGAGTCAGATGATTGAGTCTTCTCGAAAGTCGTATAGCATCCTGTCACGGTTCCAACACACTTCGTTTCATCTTGATCCGATATCGTATGAAAAAGTTATGTGTTTTCGTAAAGCCAATTCGAAAATCCAAACAAAAAGTTCATCAGTTGCTCTCGGTGTTGGGTGGATTTTTTGGAATTTATTTTTGAAATTTGAAGGGTTTTCGTGTAATTTTAAGATTTTGAAGGTTTGAGTTACAGGGGGTCTTTAAGCATAGAAATATATGAAGGTAGGGGCTTGATTGTAATAAAGAGGAGTAAAGGAAAGTGAAATGGATGGTCCAGATTCGACTACGTAGGCTTGATGCCCATCCAAAGGCTGCTGAGATTGTGCACTGACATGGACAAGATAGATGCTTGTGCGTGGAATTTGATTGGTTAGGTGCATAAGCCTTGATGCTCTGGTGCTACACCTTATCAAGGTATGTTGTGGTTTTTCGCGCGTGCATAGAAGGTATTAAAAAGATTCCGATCTAAAGGATCTCATGAGATCTGATTAAAGCCAATCTTGAAGGATTCAGATCCAATGGTTAATAAGCCTTTCACTTTTATGAGTGGGATACAAGGTCCCTTAAAATCCGAAAAAAGTAACTAATCAAAAATCGACAACAAAAAGTGACAGCTGACCGCTGACGTCAGTATGACGTCATAAGTTGACTCCCTTATTCAAATCTTGTGGCTGAGATTTACTATCCGTTATTTTAATCAGACGGTCTAGATTAAGAGATTCCCTTTGATGAGATATATGGTAAGATTTATGCCCCAGTTGCGCGCGCCGTCGACATATCCTACGCCTACCTCCGAAGATTCCATTTTGAGTGTTTTGGTTAGTCCAACTTCAAATGGCCATATCTCACTCATCTTAACTCTGATTTGGGTCATTTAAGTTGAAGATTCTTCATCTCTCCGAGCTCTACACACCAGAGGAAAGAAATCAGGCAGAAGGGTTGCTGAGGTGGTCAAAAAAATGAGTTGAAACTCATGGAAGGCTAAGGGTTTGAATGAAAGACTTCCATACTCTTGCATTTGATCTATAACCCCTATTAGAGGCTTAGAAAGCTGCTAGAAACCAAGGCAACAAGCTCTATTGGTTGTTGCCAAGAGAAAGAAAAGAAAATGGAAGAGAAGAGAAGAAGAGGGAAATAGAGAAGAAGTTTTTCACTCTCTTTGTGTGTCTTGAATGCCTCTCAAGAAAGATTTCTTTTGGTGGTTCTTATTGAGAATACTATTTTTCCATTAAAGCTTTATTTACAAGGAAGATTAGAAGAGGAGAAGTAGAGATAGAGAGAGAGAGAGAGAGAGAGAGAGAGAGAGAGAGAGAGAGAGAGGAGTGTGTGTGTGAATGTGAATGCCATTGTAAAGTAAAGACAAGGAGAAAAGAAACAAGAAGAAGAACCTAGAATTTGGTTCTTATGAGTTGCTTCAAGAAACCCAAGTGCCAACCGGGGTTGAAGCATTGGCGGTACCGAGACAACGTGGTTGTGGTCCGCATCAAGTGGAGATCAACATTATTGCATCTCCGACTATTACTCCTTGCAAAGGTAACCTCCCTTTTGCCAAATTTCTATTATTATAAATCATTGTAGGCAAGATGTTTGATAAAATGCCTAAGTGATAGTTGTAGTATATTTGGGGGAAATTTATATGTATAAGTGCTTCACTATAAGGCATTATTATAAGCCCAACTATATTTTTTATTGGTGGTCAGTGGGTACTGGACATAGGGGCTATATGTTCATTGGTAGTTACAACTACCTAAACCTATTTGCAGTGGGTGCGACCTCTCAAATCATTCTGATAAAACTAGGGTGAAGACCTAGTCATTGTATGTCATTGGTGAAAATTGGAAATGTATTCCTTGTGGGTGCAGTCATAATTAGTATTGAGTAAATGCTGAGCCCAATAGTGGGCATTACTCCGCGTATGTAGGCAACTGGCTGAAGCATGTATTTCTTGTGTAGTGGATGTGCATGCTCGTATTTGTATTATGGATTGGAGTGCTTGGCTGCAGAATGGGTGTGTACATCTGGTAGACCTAACCACTTGGTGGTGCAGTGTGGATGTGCGTACAACTGTGTATGTATGTGACAGTGATTACCGTGAAAGGTTTATGAGATATCTTTGGGCAACAATACATGTTATGTGAGTAAGTTCCGTGCAACAGTAAGAATGGTCAGTAGTATACATAGCAGCTCTAGGCAGCATCAGTAAACTATGCTATTGAAGTGCAAATTGTGATTGCCACATCAGGGGTATAGCTAGAAAATGAAAAAAATATTTGGCACACTGATTCACCCCCCCTCTCATTGTCAATTGGGATTCAATAATTGGTATCAGAGCTAGGACTCTATAGGCAGCTTAAACAGCTCAGAGTGATCTGGTTAGTTGAAGATGGCATCAGGTGTTTCGTTTAGTTAGTCTACTTCTGGAGCTTCTATTTTTAATGGATCTGATTTTATCTTTTGGAGGAAGTTGATAAAGTCACATATTGGCTCATTGGGGTATGATCTATGAAGTGTAGTGGCTAATGGGAGTGTAGACTCTAGTATTGGCTCTAGGGTTAAAGAGATCATTTTGGATGGATTAACAGATAGTGTGAGTGTCAAAATCAGTTTATGCATATCAACCAAGGCGATGTGAGAGAGATTACACAACATATATGGAGGTGAGCCAGCTATATCAGAGTCCACATTAGAAGTTGAAAGCAAATGTTCAGATGAGTGCTACACTAGTGGATCTGAGTGTGTTGAGGCACATATTACTATAACTCAGGATGAGATCAGCATTGATTTGAAAACACAAATGAATGAGTGCAATTCATTATTGCAGCATTAGAAACACAAGTCATCAATAGAGATGAGAGATGTAGAATCCTTGAAGAGGCAGTCACCGTGTTGAGAGCATAATTGTCAGAGGTTAATGCTTCTTGTATCTCATAGATGATGAAGTCCAAAAATGACTCTCAGGTTATAAAACCTCTTAAAGATCAACTGAGAAAGCAAAGTGAGGTGTGTACTAGGCTTGAGTCAGAGAACTTAGCATTGAGAGAGAAAATAGATGTGCAATCTCGAGTGATTAAAAGAGGTAATAAAATTTCAAATGATTTTAAGAAGTTAAACAAAGAATTAGAAGCAAAGATCATTTCACTACAAACACAGTTGGTTGAGTTGCAGAGGAGACATTCAGCCACTCTACCGGTGGTTACAGAGATGGATAGACAGCTAGCTCAGTCTGTAGAATGTCAGAGACTACTCATCATCAGCTCTGGTTCTATAACAAAGCAGGATGAGTCATCAGGGAAAGCTATAGAGACAGTTGATATCAGACCACAGAGACAAACTACAGGACAAACACAGAAGAGAGCTAAAAGGAGACAGAGGAAGAGAGAGGAGAGACACAATAGTGAGATGAGATCTCCTACACATCAGGCACAATGTGGAGGCAGTCCACAAGATACAAAAAATAGAGGTAAAGGCAAACAAAAAGTCCAAACAGGGAACATAATCAGAGTTGGTGGTTATGACAGAGTTTACCAGCAGAGACCAGTTAAGCATGGCAGGTTCAACAAGTTTAATTATCAGAGGCCTATGCAGATGATTCCTAGGCAGAGTCAGATAGCTCCCACCAACAGACATAATGCTTCACCCAGCTTGCATAGGCAGTTACCAATGATGCAGTCATATTTTCATGGGTATTACCACAAGTGCAGTGGGTATGGGAAAAGGAGAGCAAAGTGTATATCTAGATTAGATTCCAGCAATGGAGGGAGGATTCCCATAGCATCATTGGGTAGACAACTAGTAGAATGTCTTCGATGCCACCATCATGGACATTGGGCCAAGCATTGCAAGGCAGTGCTCTCCCCTCGGCTTGTACAAGAGGAGTGAGACTATCAGATCTCTAGAACTAGAAAATTAAGAAGTGGTTGTAGAAGGCAAGTCAATGAAAGGTAGTCTAAGAAGCATCAGTCACAATCTAGGGGTGAGTCTCAGGTGGCTTTGTATAGTGTATGAAAAGTGAAGGATATACAAAAGGCCAAGACATCAGTAAACAGAATCTGGAAAACAAAGGGAGATGTCAGTTCTACTATTGTGTAGGAAAGATTCATAAAAGGAAAGACCATCAGTTGGGAAGGTAACATAGAGGTCTACAATTGGGTTGGTTGGACAGAGGCAGAGACTGAAGAAGACAGTAAGTGAGCAAAAAGAAAAACAGAGTAGTAGGAAAGCTTCTGGTGAGAAGCAAATGCATAAGACCAAGGAAAATGGTCAGTTAGTTTGGAGAGAGAAGCACATAGAGGTGTGTGCAGTCACAATCACCACCCTCACACCACCTAGACAAGGTATAAGAGTGGGCACACCTCCCAGACACTTGGTGTACTCAGGTGCACAAGAATGGGGGAGCTTACTAGATGGATATTAGTGCTCCAGCAGGACTCAGATTATGACAGTAAAGTTTCTGCAATAGTACTTGGATTGGAGACATCAGTTGAAACTTAGTGTAGTTCTCTTGAGTATTTGCATCTTGATGGAGCAATCACCAGATGAGCAGTTCAGAGTCAGTTAGAGGGCAAAATAGTTGAAGATGTCAGTGATGGTCAGAGGTATGCAGTTGTGATTATGGCAGCCAACAATTAGCTTTTGTATGCATAAGTATGGGTCAGAGATTCAGTTGGTATCAATCTCAGTGGAAGTTGTCAGAGTGCAGTTTTGTGTGATCCTGGTGATTGTTTGACTTTGATAGAGTTAAATATTTCAGCACTAGTGACAGAGAGAATGATATGTTGACTGGATGCAGAGATTTATGACAGGAAGCCGGTGAGTTGAGCAGTTGTGTACTCTAATTTGTTATTAATGATGTATATCCAGTTGAGGCAACACTTATCTGATTACCAGTGTTGAAGCAGATGTGAGGTTAATTGAGTAATTGAGATTTCAACTCATAGGATAGGGAAGATGTGTATGGGCACTCCTATGTAGTTTAAACTCTCACATCTGTAGGATTGGAAAGATGTGTATGGGAACTCCTATAGATGCTTGTATCCCACACTGGGAGAGATTTCTTTAGAGAGAGATGTTATAGATCTTTGATACTGAAGTTAAAGAGGGAGAGTTATTAAGTTGATGCATTGATTTCGAAGAAAATTTTACTCTAGTGGCAAGACTTGAGGCTATCAGAATGTTCTTGGCTTTGTTAGTGCATAAAGGGTTCAAGGTCTATCAGATGGGTGTCAAATCAAGTATTCTGAATAGAAACTTGGAAGAGAAGGTTTACATAGAGCAACCTGATGAATTTCAGCTGAGTGAGGACCACACTCTTATTTGCAGATTGAAGAAGGCCTTGTATGGTTTAAAACAAGCTCCAAGGGTATAATACTCCAGACTGGACTCTTACTTGTGCAAGTTGGGTTTCAAGAAATGCCTACTGGACAGTAATCTCTATATCAGAACTGAAGAAAACAGTCAGCTTGTGGTGATTGTGTATGTAGATGACATCATCTTTGGGGGTCACAGTGAGTTGTGTAGAGATTTTGCAATGAGGATGCAAGATGAGTTTGAGATGTCCATGTTGGGTGAACTGTCATTTTTCTTGGGTTTACAGATCAGTTAAAAGAAGGAAGATATTTTTATATTTCAGTCCAAGTATGTGAGGGAGATGTTGAAGAGATTCACTATGGAGGATTGCAAGCAAATCAGTATACTGACTGGTGTAAGTTGAGCAAGGAAGATGACTCTCCATTAGTTGACCACACCTCATATAAGTCAATGATTAGTAGCCTATTATATCTAACAGCTAGTAGGCCTGACATCTTACAAGCTGTGTGCATGGTAGCAATATTCCAAGCATGACCAAAAGAGATACAAGTGGCAGCAGTGAAGGGAATTTTCAGATATCTGAAAGGGACTAGTGAGTTTAGGTTATGGTACCCAAAAGTCAAGAGCTTTAGTTTGTTAGTTTTTTCAGATGCAGATTGGGCTGGATGTGTAGATGACAGGAAGAGCACCAATGGTGGTGCATTCTATTTGGGGAGCAGCTTGGGTGCATGGCATAGTAAGAAGCAAGAGTCAGTCTCTCTTTCAACTGCAGAGGCAGAATACATTGGTGCTACATCTTGTTGTACACAAGTATTGTGGATGAAGCAGATGTTGGAGGATCTGAGTGTGGAGGTTGAGCAAGAAGTGCCACTATATTGTGACAATACTAGTGCTATCAACA
This sequence comes from Macadamia integrifolia, assembly GCF_013358625.1. Lineage (NCBI taxonomy): Eukaryota > Viridiplantae > Streptophyta > Magnoliopsida > Proteales > Proteaceae > Macadamia > Macadamia integrifolia. The sequence goes on from NW_024870591.1 coordinate 109,779, forward strand.
TCTCCAAGACCTGGTGATGCATTTTAGAATGAAGCATATTGCTATCCGGTATCATTTCTTAAGAGACAAGGTGATGGAAGATAAAGTAAGGATGGAGTTTGTTTCCACAACAGAGTAAGTGGCTGATATCTTTACTAAATCACTTCCCAAAGATCATTTTGAGTTACTCAAACAAAAATTGGGAGTGGTGGTTCTTCCCAAGCACTAGGGACATTGGAAGAGGGAGAGCAAGTTACTTGATGTTGCTGCCCCCATATTGAACTCAGAGGGAGTCCATTGGTTCCACCCTTTGTACTTGTTGTCAAAGGGGGAGAGAGTTACTCATCGAAGCTTTGGAGTGTATTAGTGATGCAGTGGTTGTCAATAACTCCAAAGGAGGAGACTGTTGTTGTATGGTTGTCCTTGTTGGCAACCTGGCCACGTGGCAGTGATGACATGGCCAATTTAGGTGACATGGATGAAAATGATGACATGGCAGTGTCTAATGTCACCAATGAGATAACATAGCCACTTGGTATGCATGGATTGGTTTGATACATCCTTAGTATATGGTGGGGTTTCTGGATCAAAACTAATAAAATTGGTCTATTTACCCTCAGGGGCATTTTTAATAGTAAAAATGGCATTTTTGGAAGAATGTTTCTTCATGAAAAATATAGATTATAATTTATCTAGTCCAGTGCATTGATTTTGTCGCATTCCAATACCGTATGAAGAAGTTACGGCATTTATGGTAGTCAAAGGTAGTTTCAAAAGTGAAGATGATTTTTTTGAAGGAAGTGTTCTCCATGTAACGATACAAAAAAAAATCCGATCTTTCCAATAGTTCTGATTTCATCGCGTTATGATTCTGTATGAGAAAGATGCATCATTAGAAAGTTCTAGGGGCATTTTGGTCTTTTTACATGGTTGGGTCAGATGATCAGCTCTTCTGAAAAGTCGTATAACGTCTAATCACGGTTCCAACGCACTTTATTTCATCTCGATCGAATATCATATGAAAAAGTTATGTGTTTCCGTAAAGCTGATTCGAAAATCCAAACCGAAAATTCATCAGTTGTTCTCAGTGTTGGGTGGATTTTTCAGAATTTTTTTTTTAATTTGAAGGGCTTTTGTGTAATTTCAAGATTTTGAAGGTATGAGTTGCAGAGGGTCTTTAAGCACTGAAATATATGAAGGCAGGGCCTTGATTGTAATAAAGAGAAGTAAATGGAAGTGAAATGGATGGTCCAGATTCGACCACGTAGGCTTGATGCCCATCCAAAGGCTGCTGAGATTTTGCGCTGACATGGACGAGATAGATGCTTGTGCGTGGAATTTGATTAGTTAAGTGCATAAGCCTTGATGCTCTGGCGCAACACCTTATCAAGGTATGTTGTGGTGTTTCGCGCGTGCAGAGAATGTATTAAAAAGATTCCGATCTAAAGGATCTCATGAGATCTAATTAAAACCAATCTTGAAGGATTCAGATCCAATGGTTGATAAGCCTTTCACTTTTGTGAGTGGGAAACAAGCTCCCTTAAAATCCGAAAAAATGTAGCCAATAAAAAATCGACAACAAAAAGTGACAGCTAACCGCTGACATCAGCATGACGTCATAAGTTGACTCCCTTATTCAAATCTTGTGGCTGAGATTTACTATCCATTATTTTAATTGGACAGTCTAGATTAAGAGATTCCCTTTCATGAGATATACGGTCAGATTTACGCCCCTATTGCGCGTGCCCTCGGCGTATCCAACGCCAACCTCCAAAGATTCCATTTTGAGTGTTTTGGTTGGTCCAACTTCAAATGACCATATCTCTGAGCTCTACACACCAGAGGGAAGAAATCAGGCAAAGGGGTTGCTGAGGTGGTCGAAAAAACGAGTTGAAGCTCATGGAAGGTTAAGGGTTTGAATGAAAGAGTTGCATCCTCTTACACTTGATCCATAGCCCCCATTAGAGGCTTAGGAAGCTGTTGGAAACCAAGGCAGCAAGCTCTATTGGTTGTTGCCAAGAGAAAGGAAAAGAAAATAGAAGATAAGAGAAGAAAAGGAAAATAGAGAAGAAGTTTTTTACTCTCTTTGTGTGTGTCTTGAATGCCTCTCAAGAAAGATTTTCTCAAATCCAATTAATGGAGTTTGTTGGTTCTCATTGAGATTACTATTTTTCCATTAAAGATTTATTTACAAGGAATACTAGAAGAGGAGAAGTAGAGAGAGAGAGAGAGAGAGGAGTGTGTGTGTGTGAATGTGAATGCTATTGTAAAGTAAAGACAAGGAGAAAAGAAAGAAAAAGAAGAAGAACCTAGAATTTGGTTCTTGTGAGTTGCTTCAAGAAACCCAAGTGTCAACCGGGGTTGAAGCATTGGCGGCACCGAGACAACGTGGTTACGGTCCACATCAAGTGGAGATCGACATTATTGCATCTCCGACGGTTGCTCTTTGCCAAGGTAACCTCACTTTTGCCAAATTTCTATTATTATAAATCATTGTAGGCAAGATGTTTGATAAAATGTCTAAGTGATAGTTGTAGTCTATTTGGGGGAAATTTACATGTATGAGTGCTTCACTATAAGGCATTATTATAAGTCCAACTTTATTTTTTTATTAGTGTTCAGGGGGTGCTAGACACAAGGGCTATGTGTTCCTTGGTAGTTACAACTACCTAAACCTATTTGCCGTGGGTGCGGTCTCTCAAATCATTCTGAGAAAACTAAGGTGAAGACCTAGCCATTGTATGTTATTGGTGAAAACTGAAAATGTGTTCCCTTGGCTGTGGGTGTAGTCACAATTAGTATTGAGTAAATGCTGAGCCCGACAACGGGCATTACTCCGTGCATGCAGATAACTAGCGGAAGCACGTATTTCTTGTATTGTGGATATGTATGTTCGTATTTGTATTGTGGATTTGAGTGTTTGGTTACAGAATGAGTGTGTACATCTGGTAGACCTGACCACTTGGTGGTGCAGTGTGCATGTGCATACGACTGTGTATGTATGTGATAGCGATTACCGTGTGAGATTTATGAGATAGCTCTAGGCTACAATACAGGTTATGTGAGTAAGTTCTGTGCAACAGTAAGAAAGGTCAGTAGTATACATAGCAGCTCTGGCCAGCATTAGTAAACTGTGCTATTGAAGTGCAAATAGTGATTGCCACATTAGAGGTACAACTGGAAAATGAAAAAAATATTTGGTACACTGATTCACCCCCCTCTCAGTGTCAATCGGGACCCAACAGTATTATCCTATTGTTTTATATTTTTCACAAATCGATGGTACTCTTATCCTCAAATTTTTATATAAATTTATTATAAAATAAAAAATAAACAATTCCCTTTCCATTTTAGAAACTCTTTCTTCTCATTCCACGTTTATCTCCAAGTGAGGTCTCTTCTCTTCTCGTATATCTCTGTTTTCTTTTTCTTCTCAACCTTAATTACATACAAATCTACCACTGAATGGTAATAAATAAAATAAATAAACAAATTCCTTTACATAGGTAACTTATTTTCCCATTTTTATCTCATTTCGTGTCCAATATTGGTTCCACGTTTCTCTCCAACTAAGGTCTATTCTCTTTTCGTATCTACCTCTTTTCTTTTATTCTCAACCTTATTTACATCCAAATCTACCACCGAATGGTAAGAAATAAAAAAATAATCCACTTGTGTAGGAAAATTTTTTTGCCCATATTTAATTACTTTCATATCCACTATTTGGGATTTTGTTCCACATCTAATTCTTATTCCTAATATAATTTCTCACATGGTTGAAAGTAAAAAACCCAAAATTAGTTGTTTCCTTAACTGATAAGGAGAGAGAGACAGAGTCGGGAATCACAACGGTGTCGGTTGAAGAAAGGGTCTCTTTACTATGTGTCAGATTTCTAAGAGCAAATAAAAGGAACTCATCGATGATCTTTTTAACTTCTGCTATCCTATCGGAAGATCCACTGACAAATAAGCTCTAGCAATCAAAATCATGTGCCAACAATTTGAGGAGAAAAATAAAAGATCCATCTAAAAAGGAAAAGGAGGGTAGAGGGGGTGGGAGGGAGGAGTAGGAAATGACGATAGCTTTGGCTAATTGGAACTTCTCATCTTACATGGATCCTAAAGCCCCCGTTGAACCACCAAGAGAAACCCAAGAGGTGGCTAAGTTGAGCCTTGAAAGGTTTGAACTTGTATTCAACTAAAGTGATTTTGTTTATCACCTCTCCCTCTCTCTCTCTCCCCTTCTGTGTGTGTGTAAGTGTTAACAAAAATTGGGGCATCCACATTCAGGTTTCACTACTTGTTTATATTTTTTCAGGTACTCCATATAATGCCCCTCGGTCGGAGGGATTATGAAAAGGTAGAACAGAAACTCTTTTTTGGCTCCTTGGTTTAAAATTTTTTATTACTTTTTGTTCACTTCTACGGATGTTACATCTGTAAATTTGTTTGTTTTACAAAATATAGGTGCCTCTCTTCCTCTTTCTATGTTTCTCGACTCTTAATTGTGAGTACTCTTTGATCTCTTCTTGTGGGGGGTTATTTTCTGTTTCTCTTGGTCTTTTTGTTTAAGTGTAAGGTTTCTCTCTGTTTTTATAGAGACATCAGTGAACTTTTATTTATATATTGGTTTTACCTTGAATAGTGTGTTCATGGATGCTCTTGTTTCAGTTTTGTTTGACTAAGAACTTTAGATTCGTAAGATCGTGATAGAGTCTCCACGTGCTAGAGTGCTACAATTAACAGAGCAGCCAGTTGAATTTCAAAGAAAATGCAGTTTATATCCTCAGGGAGCTCGTGCTCTTACTACAAGAGGAACTACCATCTCCTACTTGTTAGTTTTATGTCATATCATGCTTCAATTTATTAACAGACTTTTACACTATTTAACATTTGATGTAAACTCTACTTCTTCCTTCTCAAACATGTTTCATTCTTACAAGAACGCCTTCATTTAATATTTTTTTAACTAGACAAATATGTCAAGACTTTTCTGTATTGATAGCTACCGATCTGAACATCCTCCAGCTGGTCCAAACATCAAAATGTATAAGATAGATACCTTAGTTAAGGTTGAATATATAAGTTCTACATACTATTTTCAGACTAGGACAAGGCAGAGTGTTTGACTTGGTGGTAAGGATACAACATGTGGATTTTTATTGTTAGTTTTTTTGTTCTTGGCTTGGCTTGTTGGTATTTCATTTATTTACCAATTTGAATAATAGTTAAAAATCTTGGAACAATGATTTTTATGTGCCCACTTGATTGACTTGATATCTTGTGGTTGTTTGCTGTGTTACTGAGTGAACAATGAAATTCATTATCTCTGATTGCTGTGAGAGGACATGAAAATGTTTTATTTTATGTTATAGTTGAGTGTCAAGCTTAGGGAGGCTTAAACCATTCCATGACAACATCTATTGGGAAGGTAATGTATTTTCATATAGCTTTGCCTTCTATAGTGCTGAGCTCATACTTATACATGTGGAGCTTACCTCTTGGAGGCAAACCAACATGCATTTTGTTTTTTTTTTCCACTTTCTATTGGCTTCATAAATTCAGAATTTGAATTATATCTTAGTCTTTCTTTTTTTTCCAGAAAGCTATAAATCTATTGATTTAGGATTTTGATGTAGCAGTATTTGGGACTAATTCTTTTATACAGGTTAGTGCGGCATTACCACCAAGTGATGCATCCATGGATGTGGTCATTGGAACTCTTATAAATGTTAATTTGACACTAGAAGGTAATTTATTTCTTAGTGATATTTTTTCTTGCTATTTTATTCATATTATTTCTGTCAGAAATAGATTAAAACATTTCAAATAGTTCAACAACTAAAACTATTTCTGAGGTCTTGTATTCAACAAGGGCTTCAATTTCATCAATTGAGAACACATATGATAAGACAAGGAAGTTTCTGAAGTTAAAAATCCTATACTTGTGTTTCTCCACACACACACAAAAAGTAATTATTAATATTTTTTTTGTCAGATATTGATCCTCTTTTGGGTGCATTGTATGGAGATAATATATATTGCCTGCCATCCTTGTATAAGTAGAATTGTATTGGGAAGGGCTAATGGATTGATAACTGGTAGTCATGTTTTGTAGACAACTATTTTTCGTTTTCTGCTGAAGTATGTTGCTCTATATTCATGCATTCTGTCTTTATGACTTTATATCAGAGCCTTTATACTGATATTTTGTTCTTCTAGTGCATGTTAACTTCTCATTAATTTATGCATCTCAAGGATTGTTAATTTTTTTTTTACTTATTGTAATAGAATACTTCGTTCAAGTACAAGATATCTATCATTTATTTTTCTTGTACATACGTTGGATACATATAGATTCCCAATGTCATTTGATTATTTATCCATAATCCAATGAGTTTAATAATTGATAGTATTTTTTGCAACTAATTTTTTTCTTCTTTACTATGTTACTCTATTTATGGTTTGCGCAGTTTTGTTTATGGTACCATCTTCACCAATCTTTTTTTAGGGAAAAAGAACGCTACCTGGTCTCGTGGATCTTGTGCCCAAATACAAGGGCGCCCACAATTACCACCGCACCTATATTGAAATAATAAATCACATCCATATTGATGCTCTTGTGTGTGCTCTCATTGACCCCTGCGCTGGTGTAGGGGCTATACAACTATTTCTCTCTCTCTCTCTCTCTCTCTCTCTCTCTCTCTCTCTTTCTCTGTTTCAAAAATACCCAAATGCATCTGATTGTTGTTATTTCCTTTAATTAGGTACTCTCACCCCTGGTGTGTGTAAAGTTTCTGAAGTCTGATGGTTATGATAAACTTAAAGTGTTTTCATCATACCATGAAGAATACTATTGAGTACGTCAGCAATCCTTCATTTTCTCTAGTGAAAAATCCAATAATCAATATCTCCACATTCATTCATTCATTCATTTTTATTTTTTTTTTGGCTGAAGGTTAGCAAAGAATTTATTAAAATTGAACGAAGGAAATACAAAGATGCCCAAATGGGCAAAACCAAATAAACTCAATCTCCAACTCCACCTTCATCATCGCCATCAACAATGAGGAAATCAAGACAAATAATAATAATAAAAAAAATAGAAACCAAAATTCAAGAGAACAGGAACATTGGTTTCACAATAGCATCCCACTCTATATTGTTGAAGGAAAATCCAGGAGGAGTATCCTAGTCTGTGGAGGTACAGGTTGCAACTACATGTTTGGCCAGTCCACCAGCCACAACGTTAACCTCCCGGAAGCAATGATGGATACTCCATCCTATACTGTCTAAAACCCCCCCAAAAAAGTAGTCATTATTGTTTGTACTTCCATGAGATTGATTTCTTCACAATACACCAGACCATAGCTTTAGAATCACATTCTACTTCAATTCATGTCTAGTTAATTAGATTGGCGACACGAAGAGCTTCAAAGAAAGTAGCAAAATCCGCATAAAGTCTTTGGAAACACCAACAAAGAAGGCAAAGCATCTTATAGCATGATCTAGATTATTACAAATAATCCCACTTGCACGTGCATAACCCAAGTTGACTAGGGAACACCCATCAATTTTATTTTGCAACAACCAACTGGAGGGCTAACCCAATATATCTCTATGTCCATTCCATATCTTAAGTAAGTTTAAGAAAATGAAGATGGTTGTTGTTTTGTAATTTAGTTTCACATGGAAGTAGGGCTAGCTTGGGCTTGCGTTTCTCAATTGTCTCTCAATGTATTGTCTTTGTTTCATTCATTAAAACTTCATAAAGATAATAAAGGCAACTTATATATATATATATATATATATTGGTGTTTCTTTTTAACTTATGTGTTACGCATTATTTCTATGAATTTACGGATTGTTATGAGTAAGAAATTGGGTATGTTTTGAATGCTCATTATTTCAAGCAATTCTTACTAGATTTTTTATTTTGATTGGTATGATTCTATTTTGTTCTTACAGTTTCGATGACATTGTAAGTTGGAGCTATGACAACTAACTATAATCACTGCATGTAAGTTAGAGATATTTTGGCTTGAATAAGGAAAATTGATTCTATACTATGAGACATATTGCCTTTATTGTAATTTTTGTCTGCACATACATACACTAAAAAATGTTTCGCCACACATGCATTTGCACATGGTGTCCAAGAATGAGTACCCATCTTCACCATTGACAATGACTTCTTTGTAAGTCTCTTTTTTTTTTTTTTTTTTTTCTTATGTTTTTCAATAATGTCCATTTTTCTTTGATTTCGATTTTTTAGAGCATTGGGTGGATGAAAATTTCTTTTATTTCCTTTACTTCCAATTTCAAATCTTTATTTGCTTATTTGTTGTAGAATAAGGATTTTTACATTCTACTCTAATTTTAGCTTGCATAACAATTGTGTTTTAAGCCGAGTACGTAATCTAGATTAGTTTTTGCACACTATGTGATATTCATGTTTTTCCTCACGACATTTTGCATAAGCAACCATATCTAAATATATTTCTATAATTTCATAATTGAAATTCAATGTTTATCATTAGTTTGTATTGTCAATGGGTAATTGATACCACCTCTTGGATGGTGAGCCAAATGATGATGTGATAGAATGGTCTACCATGGACACCAAGGAATACATTAAAAATCTATGTGCCTTTTGAATACCTGAAGTATAGTATATTATTAAATAGTTAAAGTTTGGAATTTTTGCTTTTTCTAAATTAAAAAAAAAAAAAAAAAAAAAAAAAAAAAAAAAAAGAGGCTTCCCATTTGACAAAATGCTATTGTGATCAAAATATGAACAATTTCAGAACGTGGGTGAATATGATCATAATGTTCCTCTCTTCAATAAACAACATTAGGATAAGGATGATCAAATCATGAACTGATTTTACCCTTAGTTATGGGACCTAGCATTTGGTTTGGGCATTCCAAGGCTTATCCACTATCATTATCCATTAATTTTTTGGATTTTTCACCATTTTATTTAATAATTGTTTATAATAATGTGATGAATTGGATGGTAAAAGACCTGTAAGCACTTGATCCTGGTTCTTATGTCCCTATGGATGTAAGATGGCATATTTTCTTGTATAGGTGCCACATGTGACTCAACTTTTACACATTTAGGCCATCATTTAATCATCAACCTTCCTTGAGAAGTGGCATATTATAGTATATTGAGTATTGATATTGTATATTAAATAAATATGTATGCTAAATAAGTAGATCACTTGTAAATCCAAATGTGTATTTCTTGATCATTTGTTCGATGTAACTTTGTTATAGCTGTTTCCTATAAGTATTAATAGCATAATGATTATTGAAGATGTTGATAGTCTTAGTTTCTTTTAAAGTTTAGCGAACCAATGATGCACTTTGGTTTTTCTATGTATTATATTTCCTTCAATCTATAATATCAACCATTTTCACATGGATATATTTGGTTGAAGTGTTTGTCATCAGAGAAGCTTTAATGACTAATAGATGGCGGCTATCTCTAAATAAAAGAGATTCTTTTTGTCTTTGCAGTTTTATGGTAAAGAGAACCTAAACTTCTTCTCTTTGTTGGATTGATTCACTTCCACACCTCAAGCATCGTAGTTGCAGCCTAGCTCAAAGATCCCCAATCCTGAATGGAAGAAAACCAATCAGATCCAACTTGTGGATGGGACACATATATTTGAGCTGGTGGGTACTGAAAAAATGTGTTTTTTTCTATATTTTGGGATGTTTCTTGGCATTGATTTGTTGTTCTAATGGGGTTTCCTAGGCTGCATTTGTGTTTCAGATAATTATTTTAGGGAATTGATCTTATTATTTTTTGTTTAGATATGATGAGTTTAGGAAATCTCTTGTCTGATATGCTAGGAAATGTTTTCTCATTCTGGTTTTTTTTCGTAGAGATTAACATAAAAAAAACTTGTCTATTCAAATTCCATGTCGTCCCAACTTATTATGCAATAATATTGAGGTTACTCACAAATCAATGAGGATAAAAACTTAGATAGACAACTATGAGAAATATCGATCAAACTGTATGAATCTATCTATCTCTCTCTCTCTCACACACACACGCACACAAGCCACATGTGCTTATTTACTAGTGTACATATATATATATATAGAGAGAGAGAGAAATAGAGATCTCCTGGTTCTGTACGGTGAGAAGAAGGAGATAGGTGCAATACCTTACTCCGATCGAGCAAAGAGACTAACACTAAGATAGGTGCGATACCTTACTTAGAACTAAATCGTGCTTAGATCAAAATAAACAAGTAAATAAAGAACAAGACCATATACTCAAAATGGAAATACAGAAAATAAAAGCTGCTTAACTGGATCTATTTCTTGGAGTCAAGAGGCACGACTGTAGGCTTTGATCCAAGGATAGAACAAGAAGCTGCTATATGCAGATGCAGATGCAGATGCAGAAAGCTAAAAATGCAATCAAAAGTATTATATTTGAAATTAAAGTATACAATATTTGGAGATTTTGATCCAGAGTTCTTGGGTCTTTGGGTAGGCTTGGGTTAGAGGGTTTGAGAAGAAGAAGGGTGTTTGGCCTTTGTGGAGACTTTGGGCTGTAAGTGGCTAACCTTTGAAGGACGATCAGACTTGAGATGATCGAAGACTGTTTGTTGAAGACCGGTGGAGCACTTGGAAGTCTGACGGAGTTCTTGGAGATCTTGGAAGAACTTGTGCAGATGAAGGATTCTTCTGCAGAGCTTCTCTCTCCTAATTTGTCAGTTCTAGTTTTTCAAGTGGTTTGGGTGATGGGGTGATGCTCCTTTTATAATGTAAGGAGGCTCATTTGAATTATATGTGAGTTTTTGGTGGGTTTGGGTTTCATTTGGTACAGTACAGAATTTGGAATAGTGCCTAATTTCATTTGGCACTGTACACTTAAATTTGGGACACTATTTGGGCACTGTTGGCGCTGAAAGTTGGAGTTGCTGTCGACAAATGATTTGGAATCTTTGATAGAGTTGTTGTCGACAAGTGATTTGGAGTCTTCAATGATCTTACCACGGCATTCCACGTGTCAGGGAAACTGTTCTCCGTATTGGTTTGATCAAGAGGTTTGTATCCTATTTGTTTGAGCCGGATTTTGGCCGGACTGTTCTTTAACCTGGGACAGTAACAGTACCTCCTTTCCTTAATAGGTTGTCCGAGGTTATTTGACTAGGTGTATTTTACGACTACACCAGTCGGCTAGTTTATTTCCGTCCTAGCAGACGTTAAGGACCAAACTATGGTTTGGTCGATGAAGACTTTGATTTTGTAGCCCGTCGAGATCTCCGGGAGGTGACTTCTTTGAATTTTCTTGAGGAAGATGCCTTAGAGCTGGCGGGCTCATAGATAGGGTCATCTTCATATGGATCTTGGCCATAGCATTGTTCATGGGCTGGCATAGATCCTTTGAGGGAGTTGAGGCTGTAAGCACTGTCGCTAGAGCCTTCATTATCTGAGTCGGACCCGAGCTCAGCCAATATGGCAAGGAGGGCTTCCTTCTCACTTTTGATACTTGATTTTGATGTGCTTTGAATTGTTGGAATAGGTTTAAGACCTATGAGGCTTTTGATGAGTGATGATTTTTCATATTTGGAGCGTCACAGTTGTCCCACCATTTGACGTTGAAGGTCCGGCAAAGGACTGGAGCGATCCAGTCGGGTGTCTGAAAATCATATATTTGGTATTCCCAGAAAAGTATCCATGCCAAACGGCAGTGGAGAAAGAACCGAAGGAGATTAGGTTGGTGAGGACTTGTGTTTGAATTTTGACAAAATATTTGGAAAGAATCTTGTATCTGTGGTGGGAGGATTTCGATCATAGGACCGTATTGATCCCACCATTTTGGAAACCAGAGGGGAGTTTGGTTATTGAATCTATATTCAAAACAGAAGAACCAGGAATGACTGTTAATTCTGTTCTGAAAGCAGAAGGCTTTGAACTAGGCTTCCTGGTAATAAAAATATGTAAAAGTTTGTGGGTTGAAGGTATTTGAAAAACTTCTTGTATTTAGGGGATGACTACCCCAATCCTGGAGAGTGAGAATTTTGCAGATGGTTACAGTTGTGTGTGTAACTAAAGTTTGATCATTTTTGTCATAATTGAGTTTGAACCTGATAGAATCACTTTCTACGAGAATGTATTCATAGAATTCTTGTGTTTTTACAGGAGAGGTTGAATGATGATGCCATCCTTTATAGAAAATTTGTTGTGCCAAGTTAATGGGTGAGTCTGCAAATTTGAAGAGGGGTTCTTCGATGGTAAAAAGATCCTCTTTGTATGGTTTTTCATGATATTGGCTTTTGGTTTTGGAACCTTGAGCTATTTGGAGGGGCTTGGCTTGAGTGGTTTGTAGGCTGGAGCTTGCCTTGTTTGTAGTTTAGAGGGGACCAACGGCTGAGGATATGACCACAACATGGGAGTAAGGCTTATTTGCAGAGGCCAACTGGGATTGGCTTCTAGTAACTATTTGGTTTGATGGTGCAACAGAGACAGCAGAGGCAGCAGAGGCACCATAGCTGGATTTGGTTTTGACAATGGAATTTGAGGATGTGGACTCCTTAGGGGGAGCCATCCTGATAAGGTTGATTTGAAGAGTCTGTCCCTGTAGGAATTCACGGGTAAGAAAGTCAGGGACAAAATTGGATTCTCCTTTAATATATTCTATTTGAAATTCAAAAATTGATAGTAAAGCTTGCCATATGGCAAAGATTTGTTTTGATGCAAAATTTGAAACATCATTTTGTAAAACATATTTAGTTGCGCTACAATCAACACGAACTAAAAATGGTTTATTTAATAATGTATTTTGAAATTTTTGTATGCAAAGAACAATCGATAAAATTTCTTTTTTGATGGTACTGTAATTCTTCTGGGCAGAATTCCAGATACCAGAAGTAAATTGGACTAATTGTTCTTTATTATCATTTGGAAGTTTCTGTTTGAGAATTCCTCCGTACCCAATAGCTGAGGCGTCGGTTTCGACTATCTTAAAAGCCTCAGGGTTAGGGATGAATAAACAGGGGATTTCTTTGACTAATTTTTTAATAGCTTGTACAGTTGAGGTTTGGGCCGTAGACCAGGGTGTTGGTTTCTTTTTAAGCCGAAGGTATAAGGGTTCGGCTATTTTGCTGATTTGGGGAAGAAAATCACGAACGTAATTTAAACTTCCTAAATATCTTTGTAGTTGGGTTTTATCGAGAATTTGATCAGGGAATTTTTCACCAAAAGTAATGGCACGATCGAGGGGGCTAAGAGTACCCTTTTCAATCAAATGTCCAAGGAATCTGATTTTGGTGAGAAAAAATTCCATTTTTCTTTTGGAAAGGACTAAACCATTTGATTTGATAATTTGGTAAAATATTCGTAAATATTTAAAGTGTTGCTCAATTGAATTTGAAAAGACAAGAACATCATCAATATAGACAATAGTGAATTGTCCATAAGAATTGAAAATGTCATTCATAATCTTTCGAAATTCACTTGGAGCATTTTTTAGGCCGAATGGCATTACATTCCATTCATATAGGCCAAAGGGGGTTGTGAAGGCAGTTTTGTATCTGTCTTTCTCATGAATCTGGATTTGCCAAAAACCAGATTTCATATCAAATTTTGAAAAGATTTTTGCTTGGTAAATTCTTTGTAAGAGGTCCTTTTGGTTTGGAATTGGGTACCGGACCCATTGAAGAGCATCATTTAATGGTTTGTAATTGACAACTAACCTGGGAGTTCCTCGTTCTATTTCGGCGGCCTTATTAACGTAAAAGGCTTTACAACTCCAAGGAGAAGTACTAGGCCGGATGAGTTTTTTGGCCAGAAGGTCATTAATTTCTTCTTTGCATGTTTCAAGAAGAGTTTGGTTCATTTGGACTGGTCGAGCTTTGGTTGGTATTTGAAGACCTGAAAATCCTAAAACATACGGAAGGGAAACCATATGATGTTTACGATGCCAAAAGGCATCAGGGAAGTCAGAACAAAGGTTGGACTCGAAGTTGGACTTAATTTGATTAATCTGATGGATGGTTTTGGGATATTTAAGTTGGTCAGAAATCCGTTGGTGAAGGAGTTCTGTTTTAAGAAAATTTATTTGTTTAATTTTGTTGAGGATTTGGTTTGTAGAGTCTTGAGTCTGCAGAAAGGGGAATGCAATTTTTTGACCTTGGAATTTTGTTGTAATACCATCTTGGGTAATTTTGAAAGGTTTTATTTTTTCTAAGAATGGTTGGCCAAGGATTATGGTTTGGTCAAGGTCTTTTGCGTGGATGAAAGTTTGGGGTAGGCAAAGGCCTTGGTTGCAGACATGAATATTTGAAAGTTTATATTGGACATTCAACCCAGATCCATTAGCCGTGTTAAGACGTTGGGTAGTTCGTTCATAAAACTGGGTTGGAATGGCTCCTTCGTTGATACAGTTGGCATTAGCTCCTGAATCAACTAAGACAATTGCAGAGAATTTGAATGAGGCATTAATTACTAAGGTTATGTGAATATATCAATTTTGACACGTAATGGTAGACACAAAACCAGGGGTAGTAGGGTTTGGTTCAGTGAGTTCTTGATTTGCAAAAGGATTTGTTAATGGTTCACTGTCTGAAGTTGAAGCTTGTTGGTTTTGTTGCCAATTTAAGAAGGCTAATTGTTGTTTGATATGTTTTATCTCGTACTGTAAAGTTGCAGTGGTGGTTTCAAGAGATTTGATTCGACCAGAATGGTCAAGAATAAGAGGTTTTGATATCTTATCGAATTTTTGCATAATTTGGTGGAGATTGTAAGGTTGAGGAGAATTTTGGGTAGAAACATTGTTTCTGAGGTGTTCGAGGCAGGCCTTCTTTTGTTCGGGGTCTGCCAAACTATCGATGTAATCGAAAATATTTGAATTTGGTGATGCACAGAGCATTCGGACAGATTTGGGAACACAGTCTTCGCAGCTAAGACCAATAATGCATGAATCACAAGCACAGGCCTGAAAATTCTCATTATTAGATGAGCTGGAAGAAGAATGTTCAGAAGCTTGGATTTGATTAAGTTTGTAATCTTCATCTTCAGAAGAGGATGAAGAGGTTTCTTGAAATAAGGAAGGAATTTGGGTTTTGTCTTGTTCGGAGATTTGTAGGGAATTAATTTTATTTGAGACTCTACAAAATTTGGCGATATGGCCAGGTTTGCCACATCGGAAACATCCTTGAGAGGATTTGTCAGGTTTTGAATCTTTAAAATTTTTAGGTGCCTTGAAAGGCTTTCTGTATTTGTTATACTTTGGTTTTGGAGGAGTTTTATGATAAAACTCAGGGGTTGTGAATGGTCTGTGAGACACATACTTCTTAGATTTGTGAAAAGTTTTTATAATATTTGCGAGAAAACTTGTGTTTATGTTTCGTTGGAGGTCTAAAGGGAGGAAAACCAAACTGTTCGTAGAATCCTCCTAATTCCCGTTTGTAAAATTTGTTTTCCTTATGGATTTGTTTCTTTAATCTAATATCAGTACAAAGGGCGAGGCCCTCTTCATGGATTAGACTAATGATTTGGCCATAGGACATTTGATCATAGGGAATAATCCCATCATTTTCTTTCCTAAGGCGTTGTTTGATTTTTTCAGAAAACAAAGTTGGTAATCCTGTAAGGAATTTTTCTTTCCAACAGGGAAGGTTTGCGTCAGGTCTAGTTAAGACTTTGGTTAAGAAGGTGTCTTTGTACCATTTGAAATCATGTAATTTCTTACATCGAAGATTTGACAATTGTTCGGATGTTCTATCTTTGAGACGAGAAGGGTTTCCTAAAAAGTAATTAGCAATGCTGAAAATAAGGGTATTTACAGCATCCTCAATAGGAATACCTTCACCATCAAGAAAGGGGGTTCCTTCAGGCGTTATTTGGACAACCATTAAAATTTCAGTTTTTTGGACATCGGTCAGGACATAATCCCACCAACCTTTGAGTTGGCCAGTAAAGCCAGAAACAAGTAAGGTAGCCACAGCATTATCAGGTGTATTTTTGATACGATGTGCGTTGCTAACCATGTTCATGAGATTATGTTCAGATAGACCATCTATGTTCCACTCATAGATGATACCACTTTAGTATGAAGCCTGAGGAGCAATTCCTCTAGCTTCAATTTGGAGGTCAGGGAAGACCGGATGTTGGGTTGAACTTTGACCAATTTGGTTAATTTGGGGAAAGTCTTCTTCTTCAGAACTCGAGGAAGAGTCCGAAGAACATCCTATAATGGTGCGAACACCTCTGTTGTTTGATTCAGCCGAAGGTTCAGCTGAGGGTTGGTTTTGGACTGGTGTTTGTAGATCATCTATTTCTAAATGTGCTCTAGCAGCATTCAGAATAGTAAGACGCTGATTGATTTGGTCTAAGACAAATGATTTGTTAAGAGCGAGTTGTTGTTTTTGGGGAATATTATAAGGTTTGAATAAAGGAACAGAAGTTGGAACCGAAGCCGGTGTCATTGACGAAGAGGCTATTGGTCTAGGTTGGACTAAGTTCTCAACCCTGGATAGTTGATTCCCTATGGTTTGGAGACTTAAGTTTGTGAAGTTTAATTGTTCAATTTGTCTTCTGTTTGGGTCATCTTTATCAGCAACTTTGAACGGGGAGGCAGTTATTTCATTATTTTTGTAGTTATGTTTGATACTTTCCACCAGAGGGTGGATAGTAGTGGTAGTTGGACCTGCACATAGGGTCCAAGATTTGTGGGAAGCCGTTTGGGTACATACCTGATTATGCCAGGGATAGTGGATATGATTATCCTGGGCATAAATATCAAAATATGTAAAAAAGAAAAAATTTGTTTTAAGATTCGTCATAAAATCATACCAATTTTTTCGGATTTGTGCTTGTTGTTCAAGGTTGAAAGTTTGTAAGAACCAATCACGTTTTTGTTTGTTTTTGGGTGACTCAAAATCAGCTCTGAGTAGAGGTTTATCAATTTGGTAATTTGTGGTAGTTTGGATCATGTAAACTCCGGGATTCTTAGGATCACGAGGAGGCGGAGCAGCAACCTCGGAATGTGTGGGCGATTGTTGATCAGGAACCTCAGATGAGGTAGACTCAGGGAATGTAGTTTCGTAAGTTCTCTGGGCAATGTTTTGATTGGTTTATACCCCAACAAGGTTAGGGACAGGTGGGGTCCTAGTTTGGGAAAACCATTTGCTTATGTCAGAAGAGGTCGATGCATCAGAACATGATCTTCTGGAACTACTTTGGTAAGCAGGCGAGGGTATTTGTCGGTTAAATCGAATGGAAACTAGTCCGTCAGAATTCTGGGAGATAGAACGGATGCTAGTGTTAGAGATTTGAGGGGGAATTGCAGTCGTTTGCAGCTGCCATTCCTCAGGGAAAGTGATATCTTTCCACTGACAAAGTTTTGGGTAGACTATTTGACCCTGAATACAATCAGTTTCAAGGTAAAGGGTTTGTCCCTTAGGCGAGGTCCTACGGGCACGGGGTTGAACTGACTTCATGGCTTTATATTTGATGCGGTGAATGATGGAAATTGGGATGGTTCCATGCATTAATTTGTATCCATGGGTTTTGAGGTTGAGTTTGAGTGAATGTAAAATATTTGGGTCCTCAAGGGCTATGGACATATTTGGGTAAACATTGAAATGGACGGGTCCATAACAAAGGCTAGTCTCAATGGCTCCCAGAAGGGAATCATTGAATTCAAGAAAACATTGGTCTCGAAGGGCTAACAACATAGAGGTGTTAAGACCTTCTCGGTGGAGTGGTTTGATTGCCACTTGGACTAAACCAATATGGACATAATTAAATTTGTGATCTTTGTATAATTCTTGTAAAGTATTTGGATCAAAAAGTTGGATTTCTTGTGTTTGAGGGGTGAAATTGATAGTTTGTTCTATGGTTTTGACAGTCTCGAGGCCAAACCAGTCTCGATCATAGATGTCATTTATTGAGATTTTTTGCATATTCCAGCTTTGGAGTTGTCGGTCTATTCTTGTGGTTTATTCATTGTAATTGAGCACATTAGAACTTGTGGTCGCCTCACTTGCCGATCTCATCGACATGGAGCAGGGTAGACGATTCATAATTTGAGATATCTTAAACTAGGGGTAACCACCTAGATCTAAGTTTTAAGATGGTATTTCCAACATAACTTGGGCACAAACGTGGTCTTACACTCTTCTGCCACTCCTCCCAAGAGTCCAAGGCATATACAGCGTCAAAAAACTTAAGAAATAAAAGGATTACACAAAAGAAAAGAAATCTGCAAAAAAGTAAACCGAATCCACCACCTCCGTGGCTCTGATACCAGGTATATATATATGTACACTAGTTTTCAAACTAAAAGAAATCCTGCCCAAAATCAATCGTCGATGAGAGGTCTTATTCCATTTAACCAATAAGTAGATTTCTAGCAATTTTATGAGTCAATGTTTGCACCGCTCTAACAACTTGTACATTGATAGCAAGACTTAATCCTGAAGACGTTTCTTGATATAATTTTATAAGCAATAAAGTTATAAACTTCAACGTGTTATTTTTTTGGTCTTTACTTACAATTAACCATGTTTTATGGAATGTGATGCGAAATAGACATATGAGAAAAGAGGAAGTTAAGACCTTAAGAGAAGCTCTTGAGGTGTTTATTAAAACGAGAAGTGTTGAAATGAGATCTAACGATGCATTGTTACCATTGGAACAATCTTAATCTTGTATTAATATATTTGATGTTTCACTTTTCACTTTTTGTATCTATAGGTATTTTAAATATTATATTCTTTGTTATACTTAGAAAATGAATCATAATTCAATTAAGATGATTAAGATGATTGTGTCCAATACTGGAACTTTGATTATTGAACATCCCGCTTCTCAACCTTTGATCGGCGTAGAGGTAGACTTAGTGCCTATAGGTGAAGGTAATGTTGCAGCCCCTTCTAATAAAGGAGTTGTAAACACTCAAATTTCGCAAAAAAAAAATTCAAACACTTTTTAGCACTATTTTTTTCTGGCCAATAACCCATCAATGTATTAAAAAAAAAAATGTATATAAGTAAAATTCTTTTGTTCAAGAGTCTTTAGATAATTCTATAATTGAAAAGGGATACAATTATGAGGGGTAATTTAGTCTTTCAATAAAACCTAGAAGAAGATAGGACTTTAGTCTTTTAAGCGTTAATGGAGAAATAATAGAAAAATATGGGTGAAGGAAGAGAAACTAAAGAGAAAAAATAATAGGGGATAACCTAGTCATTTCAGAAGGGAAATAGTTTTGCAGGGTTTCCCTTACAAATAGAGAAAGCTGGAAAGAGATGAGAACGAATGGGATAGTAGCAACAGATGCTCTCAAGTTTTGCACAATGAAGCTCGAAGGGAGAAAGCTATAGGAGCTTCTCGAAGCTTCGATGGTTATAATGACCTAACTGCAAGTGGCAACAAATTTGATTACAACCCTCAACTGTCCACATGGGCCATCTTAGTTGAACTCAAGTGAACGTATAAGAGGGAAGTTCTTCCGATTCTGGGGCTTTGGATTTTCTCTGGTTCGAAAAGAGCATGAAGCTCTAAAGAGTTTAGTGAGATTGGTTATTCTGAGCTAAAGTTTTTTCGGTTGTGAGGGAGAGGGATGTTTTAAGTTTGAAAGGAGTTGAGATTGACAATTTAGGGTTAGGTTAAGAGGAAGTGGGAACCCTCCTCTAAGGGAGAGGTTTTCATATGCTTCAGGTAGAAGATCTCAGTTGCCTTTGTTATTTGTAGGGGTGATTTTCCTCTTTGAGGCTCTAATTCTTGAAGCCTTCTTCTCCAACATTCTCTTAGAGAAACTCCTCAATATTGGAAAATTCGGTATTGATATGGTTTTATTCTTTCTTATTGTTTCCAATTCATCTTTCCAAACAATTTCATGTAAGAAATACAAATTGTTTTGGTCTTAGTGTTGTTAATGGATTTTTTTTTTCTTTCCAATAGATTCTTTTAAATGCATATTCCTTGCCTTCTTTGAGGTTGAATCTTATGATTTTACAGGTAGTTTAGGATCTATTAATCATTAGAATTTATGGTGTTTTGGATGGTTTAAAATTACCTCATTTCTCATGCTTTCATGCTATCCGTATTACAATCTAGTTCATTAGAATTTTGGTGAGAGCATTGTATGCCCACACGGCGTGTGAGTTTGATTGTGATGTGACATGTGCCATGATAGATTGGTCTAGGAGAACAATTCTGGCGCTACAACATTTTCCAATAAGGGGTTACTTATTGGTTAATCCTACCGTCCGATCAACCATGGTTGAGAGAATTTTCGATGACCGAGGTGGGGGGTATGGGCATCATGACAAAACCATACATTGAAAGTTTGGTTCCAATGTAGTGGTATACCCTTCATAAGATGTTGGATTCGCTATTATGGTATTATGAGAGACTAATAGGGTTTGTCAGGTAACGATATTTGGTACCAGAACTGGCACGCTCCTGTCACGCAACTAGCTTCTATCCATCGGGACCAAAAACGTATATTTGTGACTGGAGATACCACTATGTTATAGTAACACCACTAAAACCCAATATGGACTTAGAATCTTTTGATTAGGCTTGTGTGATAATAAATCGAATCATGACATTGCATTCATATTGGTGTAATTGAGCATTGATATTTTATTACATTTTATATATTATTGTGATTGCTTGTGTGTCTACCCCTCACTGGGTTTCATGGAAGCTCACCCCATTTGTTGCACCCTTTTTAGATGGTGATCTAGGGAACTGTCCCGAGACTATAGTTGAGAAGCCAACCCTCTATGGAGATGATCTTTGGGTTGAGGAGTTGGCTATGTATGAGGTTGGTTGCGTGTGACTGTGTTTTTTTGGCTCTGGGCTCCTTGAGGATGATAATATTCGTCTTTCCTTTTTATTCTTTTATGTACATATCATATGTAGCCCTAAGGGCATATTTGTAATTATGACCACTCTGTAGAAAACATTCTTTTGTGCAATTATGGTATCAATAGATTTCACCAATTGTATTATATTACGTATTACTATTATTTATGTGGATTTTAGAATCATTTCATAATTTTATGACCTTAAAATACTACATCGGAGATCTTGGATGGATTGCAGATACAGTGGTGTGTCAGGATCACTGTCAAGGTCACCTGCCTTCAGGTAAGTGGAGGCGGGGTATGACAAGTCGATAGGGCTGAAGATTCCAACATTTTTCCCAAATTTTTTGGAGGTTTCAAGCCTTGGTTGGGTGGCTAGCTCGATTATGAAGTTCCTAAATTTTCGCCTTTGGTTTGCATTGGAGCTTAAAGATGAATCCCTCTTCTTTTTAGGTAATTAAAGGCTATCTTATCCTCTATTCCTATTTTATCCTTCTCTTATTCTAATATTCTCTCCTATCCGTGATTTGCTTCCCATTCCCAAATTACCCCTTTCCTTCATGCATTGCTAGTCATGCTATCTATTCCAGTCTCTTATGGTTAGACTTTCACTAATTACAATACTACCACTTTGTTTTAAACTACAAGGTATTTACTGTAGTGCTTGTGGTTTGAATTTTCTAACACTTAGGAGGGCCCTAGGTGATCCGAATCGGGTTACCGAGTCCCGGATCCGTATAAAGTGGTATCAAAGTGAATTTCCTGTGATTTCCCAATCATAGCAGGTCATATCACGAATACTGAGTTAACAAAGTTGTTTCGCAAGCTAGCTGAGAGTCAACTAGTACTAGGTGAGAATCAATAGAAAACTAATGCCAGGCTTGAGAGGAATAAGGCCACAAATTTATGGAAGAAATGCTTGCTTTTATGAAGAAGTCAGATAAGCGAGCTGAAGAAGGATCCTCTACACCACCTCCTCAGTTCCGTACCTTACTGATTGAAGATACACCTCATAGGCAGCAACTTAATCCAGTTGTCCTCCATAATGTTACACGAAAATTTTTTGACGGGGATTATGGCTTCAAAGTTGAAGTCCCAGAGTTCAGTGGTAAAAAGGGACTCGAAGAATTTATTGACTGCCTTACTAAAGTTAAGAGGATTTTTTTCATAAGGGACCCAAAGAATCCCTTATAGACAAGAAAAAGTGTAAACTCATTCTCATCAAGTTAATTGGATATACATGTTCATGATGTACTGCATACAAGGTTTGTCAAGAGACTTGGACCCATTACCAATTGGGAGGCCATGAAGTAGATTTTGACTGAGAAATTTTTTCCTTTAATTATGAGAAGGTGATGTTTCATAAATTGCTTAATTTTCAACAAGGCAATAAGGATGTGGATACCTACACCATCGAGTTCCACAAGCCATCTTTAATATGCTGATTTCAGGAAACAGAACAGCAATGGGTGATGCGATATATCAGTAGGCTAATTACTGGGATCCGACTCGAATTGGCTAAGATTGATTTCAGGCCATTGATGTGACAGTAGCTCATGCCAGAACAACTGAAGAGAAGTCCATATATTGGAAGAGTATGATCAAGACTCCTTCAGTTTATAAACCTCCACCAAGTATGGAGGAAAAGAAGTCTGAATCTCAAAGAGTAGATAAGAGGCCAGAACTCAACAAAGAGAACATCAAATGTCATAATTGTGATGAAAATGTTCACTCCAACAAGTGCACCAATAGGACTCGTTTTGTGAATATAGCAAAGAAGCAATTGACATAGAAGAATGATGTTGATCCTGATTTACATCTTTATCCCTTCGATGACAATGTTATTGACTATGATGATGATGGTGTCAAAGCTCATTCCGATAGTATTACATCCTTCTCAAACATACTAGTTGACAAGGCTCCTCTCTTCAGACAAAAGAATACTCTCATGCACAGTTCTAATCCTATTGATGTTCATACAATTGTTGATATAGGGGTTGAAGCAAACTTCATCTCTGCTGAATTTGTTCGAGCACACAAACAACTTTTCAAGAAGAGTCACATAATGATTTGGGCTACTACAATCCAATGCCTTGCTTAGTCACCCCATTGGCGCACTGCCACATTCTTCTAGGGCAACCTTGGCAACGATATGTAGATATTCTCTATAATGGTGCACAAAACACCATTAAAGTGAAGCAAAAAGGCCTTAAGTATTTATTGATTCTACATATGTTATCAGACATGCCACGTCTTCAATAGTCTCCTACTCTTGTGACAAATCAACTTACTCTCTCTCTTCATAGAGTTATATTCTTGTCATTTGCTCCGAGATATGTGCCACATCATCACTGGCTAATTTACAAGGGTATTTTGGGAGCACAACCTAATTTGACAGAGTCTAGTTCTTTTAAGATCGGGAGAACTGATGCAGTTAGGCATTGGGTTTAAAATATATTTTGATTTGATTCCTTTCTTCTTCTTTTTTAGTGTGATAACTTAGTTTGGTAGTATTCTTATTCGATTGAGATTTTAATTCTATTTTTAGATTTAGATGCCAGTTTAATTCCATTTCAGATTAGGAAGGTAGGTTTTTTTTAGTCTTTATATACGGTTTTGTAGGCCATTGTTGATAGATTTGAAGAAATGAAAATTGATTGAATAGTTTTCTGGTTTGGAAACCATGGTCGTGAATGCATATCTCTTACTCCCTAATTTTCTTATCTTCTTTTCTCTTTTCTCTTCTTTCTTCTTACATCCCTGAATCGATTCTCTTCTCTCTCTCTCTCTCTCTCTCTCTCTCTCTCTCTCTCTCTCTCTCTCTCTCTCTCTCTCTCTCTCTCTCTCTCTCTCTCTTATTTCCTTGTTCTTGGTGGTATTCTTGGCTTGAGAAGATTACTTGTGGACTCTCTGTACTAGTCATTTGGTTCTAATATTTCAAGAATAGGATCCCTACCTATAGGCAACCTACACCCAGGGGTTCTATAGCTTGATAATTGGTAATTTCTGGAATCAAGACTAGCAAGTTTGCTGGTTCTGCTGTGAGGAATAGAAGTTCGATTCAGATTTAACTCTTGCTTGCTTCCTGGAGAAGTTCAGAACTTGTTTTTCTCATTGAAGCTTGTTGTTGACATCAACGAGACTTGGAGTCGATAGGGCTGAATATGTTTACATTTTTCCTAAATTTTCTTGAGGTTTCGAGCCTTGGTTAGGTGGCAAGCTCGATTATAAGGTTCCTAAATTTTCGCCTTTCGTTTGCGTTGGAGTTTAAAGATGAACACCTCTTCCTTTTGGGTAACTAAAGGCTATCTTATCCCCTATTCCTATTTCACCGTTCTCTTATTCTAATATTCTCTCCTAGCCATGATTTGCTTCCCATTCCCAAATTACCCCTTTCCTTCATACGTTGCTAGTCATTTATTGTTCTAATCTCTAGTGGTTAGACTTTCATTAATTACAATGCTAGCACTCTATATTAAACTACAAGGTATTTATTGTTTTTCCATTAGTGCTTGTGTTGTGAATTGTCTACCACATGGGTGGGCCCTAGGCGATCTGAATCGAGCTACCGAACCCTGGATCCACACCACATATATGCTATGAGATTGTAAAAATAGTTTTATAATGTATTAGAGATTGTAGAAACTAGGGGTGTAAGTTTGGCCCTGATGGCTCGAACCTACCCTGGTCCATCCTGAGCCCGAACCCTATCTAACCTGGTTATGAGGGTCAACCCGGCCAGCCCGACCCAACCCTGACTAGCAACCTAGGCCCATCCTGGCCTGAATTTAACCCTGATCTATTATTGTATTTGGTAACATTGTTCCCCTTCCCCTTGGCCCACATCATGTGTTACACAAGTCCCATAATGTGTTACACAAGCCATATAATGTATTACACAAGCGTTACACAAGCTGTCTGTATGACTTCAAGCCACATCATGTATTACACAAGCCACATACTCTCACCTATTGAGCTAAGACGATCAAATGGCCAAACTATTTCCCCCCTTTTTTTTATATAGGCAGTCTTTGTGTTTCATGTCATGTATTGACATGAACTTTAGATATAGTAACAATCATGAAGAATTGAGCCAAAATTTGTCCTGTCCAATTTATGGGAGATGTGGTGATGCCAAGTGATTAAAAGGTCTATCTTATAACCAAATGGACAACCTTGCTTACTACAAGTTTATCGATTAGAGGTGGAGAAGGGATGGTCATAGTCTTAAAATCTCCCCACCCCACCTTTGGTAAGTATAGGCTTAACATTTGTGACCCTTTGTAGGAAAAAAATAACGAAGAAAATACAGGACAAGTCAAGGTCAACCCAACACGGCCCAACTTTGAGCCCGATAGGGTTAGACCTAAGCGTGAACTCGATAGGGTTAGGTTGGTATTGGATTAAGTTTTGGGGATATAGGTTGGTTTGGGATTTTAAGAACCCAGGCCCAACCCGACGTTGTTTCACACCTAGTAGCAACCAAGAAGTTGAAAGGAGTGGAGATTCTCACCAACTGCTCAAACACATTAATAACTAACATCATCCTAATTAGTTTGAGGGTTGGCCTTTGGACTTTGTTCCCAATGTTATTCGATTTACAAACAATTTAAAATTTTGGACGATTGTATTATTAAATATGTGAGTAAGATGTATATAACGTTAGCTCATAGAACTCCGAGGAAAGCAAATAGTGAAAACTTAGGTGAGATGTATGTGGACTTGATTTCTTTTCTTTGATCTAATTTCTCTAGCTTCATAAAAGAAAAAGAGGTTATAGAGAGAGGTAAGTGGCATGCTTTCTCTCCAATATTTTGTTCTTATATTAATTTTTAGGGATAAAGAAGCATGCCTAGCAACGTTGTTCCTGCACGTAGACACAAAGGGAGGGAGAATGAATTCCTCGCCTCCAAGAATAAGAAAAATCTTACCCCTGTTGTGTTGTTTTCTGGTTGTCCTTGTTGGCAACCTAGCCACATGGCTATGATGATGTGGCTAGCTTGGGTGACGTGACAACATTCGGTCTCTCCAATGAGATGGTAGTGCTACATGATGTGTACAGTGTGGATTAAGTCATCTATGATAGGTGGTGCGGGAGTCTGGGTTAAAGCTAGAAAATTTAGCGTATTTACGCTCAGGGCAATTTCAACAGTGAAAATGATTTTTCCGGAAGTTAGTTCCTATGTGAAAAAGTCGAAGTATAATTTATCATTTTCAACGCATTTTATTTCATCTGGTTTCAATACTGTATGAAGAAATTACAACATCCATAGTAAAAAAAAAAACTCACTTATGGCAGTCGAGGGCAGTTTCAGCATTACATATGATCTTTTTGGGAGACAATGTCCTGTCCTCTATGTAGCAATACGAGAAAAATCCAATCTTTCCAACACAGTTGGTCTCATCTCACTTCGATTTTGTATGAGAAAGTTGTGCCATCTGACAGGTTCAGGGGCATTGTGATCCTTTTGCATGGCTGAGTCTAACGATCGGATCTTCCGAAAAGTTGTAGAGCATCGAGTCGTGGACACAATGCTTTTCATTTTGTCTCGATCGGAAATCATATGAAAAAATTATGCGAGTTTTTGTGAAGCCAGTCCAAAATTCCAAACCGAATATAGCCCAAAAGCTCTTGGTGCTGGGTGGGGACTTATGAAAAATTATTTTGAAAATGGAGGGTTTATGTGCAATTTCAAGACTTGAGCTGTTGGGGAGTTTCAGCATGAGAAATTTGAAATCAGAGGGTCTTACTGTTATTATAGAAGAGTATTAGATCTCATATCAAGGGCTATGGCTAAGTCATGTAGCCCAGATCCTAATCTAGTGGCGCGCATGAGTTTACGCTATTGGCGACGTCGATGATGCTCTTGCGAGGTTTCTAAGTAGCCTAGTTTATCGCGCTTGCTGGTTTGGCGCTCCACTGAATAATGTAAGGTAATGTGCTTCACGTGCACACCTGATTCAACACCGGAGATTCCCTTTGGGTTGATCTAGTTCAATAAGATCTTGAAGACTCCAATTGCACGAGCATCATCAATTCTCTTTTAATGAAAAAGCCAGCTGACAGCCTCTACTTTTTGCATTGACTCGACCAACTAGGTATTGACAATGAAAAGGGTGCTAATGCAAGCACTGACTGATTGTGTCATCCCATATGTCAGCATGCATCACATTATCCATATCCGACAGTCCTTAAAAATTTTCCCTTGTATGAATCCTAAGGCTAGGATTTATTACGCAGATGGATCCAAGATCTACAGTTAAGATGAGCTCTGTCTTTTCTTACTCTGCTAGCGTAAGCCACGCTGCCGTACAAAGATTCTATTACAGGCCTTTTGATTGCTCCAATTTTGAAGGGGTATAACTTTGATTCTTAGGGGGCAAAATGGTGTATCGAAGTTGCTTTTTCTTCAAATTTTCGAGCTCTACCCATTGGAATGCTTAGAACCCTATTTTGGAAGAGAAAGGGCTACGATTTTGGTAAGTAAAGCTTCCCCCCTCTTTATGTATGCCATTGAATGTAATTAGGGTTATATGGGAGATGTTTAGCACTTCATTGAAGGGTGTTTTTTAAGGTTGCTGAGCTCCATTAATGGTGTATTGACTCGAAACTAAGAGAAGAGAGAAGAGAGAAGAGAAGAAGAAAGGGGAAGTGAGGAAAGCAAGCTAGGGATTTATTGAGCATTAATGCTTAAGAAGACAAGGGGAGAGAAGGTGTGAGCACTGTGATTGTTAGTGAACACTTAAAGAACCAAGTTCACCCTAAGAGGTCAAGTTGGAGATTCCACTGGTCAGTGGAGGTTCCCAGATCATCACAGACATCCGGTTGTGAGACTCCCTAACTCTAACCCTAGATTTATTTTATACATGTTGTCTATGGTAATGAATGCATGCTAGCTATAGTTGTGGATGTATACATACTAGGTAGCTTTTGGTTGTAGGTTATTGATTATAAACCCCAAATTATTTGTATTGTGTACTGGGTGCTTAGTGGGTGCTCCCTTGTAATGGGTGCTACAATTTGTACCAGCACTATGTGTGCCATCTCAACTGCCGGTTGAGAAAATTGGGTGTGGGTGTTCCCAACTATAGGTGTAGATGTGTAGTTAAAAGTAGTGTATTGAATAGGTATGAAGCCTTTACAGGCACTACTCCGGGGACATAGGCATATTGTTGAACCCCGTAAAATCCCTGTGTTGTGGATATGTCCATTGTTTGCATTATATATCACTAAAGTATAAGTACACACTTGGAAGTTCCTATGAGAGGCTGAGTATGCATACGACTGTGTGCAAACAGGGACATGTACAACAGGGTTTGCCAAATTTAATTTTGAGGCAGTTTTAAGGGATCGGAATTAGACTCACTGGTTTATCCCCCTCTCAATGACTGCCAAGTTATAACATGTTGATGCTCCCAAATGTGTTGTGGTTAGCCCCGGTTTGGCGTAGGGACCACGCAGCCAGGCAAAGAACCCCCTCTCCCAATTGACCGACATTTATATAATGAGAGAAGACATGCATTCTTTGTTTCAAAATTTCTTCTTGTTTTTTTAGTTTCATCAAATTGTAAATGACATATATATTAGTGTTTGTATATATTAGTGTTTGGATAATTGCAATACAAGTTTCTCTTATAATTTATATCCCTCCCTTGCATTGGCACACAATCCTTTGTAATTTAGTTGTTCGTTTGTTTTGAAGTTTTTTTCTCCCCAGAAAATTGAATTATTACTTAATATTAATTTTTTCCCCTTTGGGCCAATACCAATAGGGCTCAAGTGTGACATGAGCAAAGGACCCTAAGCGTCTAACTGTCCATCAATTTTGGGCCACTTCTGATATGTCATATGATAGATATAGAGCCATATATAAGGCCGCAGAAGGTGGACCCAACAGGATATTATTGCCCATTTTGAAACTTAAAATATTCCCAAAAATTGTGGGTTAGAGGAATGGAGGTGGAGGTATTGGGTGTTATACCCGTGCCTTAAATTTCCGTGTATGATTGGCTGCAGGTGAATCACAAGAGAATGCCAGTACCAATGGCTATTGGTTGACATCCGAGTTCTCCCACGAGGGAAGGACTAATCCCACCTGCAAGTGTTACTCATGTCAGGACAAGTGGAAGGGCTTTAAACTACGAAAGAAGAAGTCAGTGTAAGACTTCTACCATTTAATGGAGTTACCCGAACTCCAGCAGTGAGATGCACCAAGAAAGGGCCTACACACTTGTAAACACCTAAGGAGTCCTCCATAGAGCCAACCGATATTGTTCCACCAAAGTGGGCCAAAACAACCCACATCGGTTGATGGTCACTGATGGATGGACACCAGTAGGTGAACACCCTCCAGTGAGGGTACTAGCCAAAATCGGGTTATTTGGCCATGGGGCCCGGGCCCTAGCACACATGCACCTCAAACCACCTCCAATAGCTAGTACAACCTATTAGGGAGTGGATCAATGTGTTGGATCACTCCAAGGTGGGCCCATTAGTGCCGATTGGAGAATTAACCCAGTAATGAGTGAAAACTCATTTATTTCTCAAACACACCTTAAGTGACTTAAGTTACTATAAATAGAGTTCATTGCTCATTCGTTCTCCTCCAAACTCAAGAGCAAGAGAAGGGAGAAAGGAGAAGAAGACCAAGGGAGGAGGAAGAAGAGGGGAGCAAGGGGATCACCTACCCAATTAAGTTGAGTTCTTCTCTCTCTCCTACTTGCTATGTCTCTCTCTCTCTCTCTCTCCCACCCCCCTCCTACCCCCATTCTAAAACCTAAGCTAAATTAGGCAAATCTTGATCGACTTCCCTCCACCCACCTACCCAACCTGCAAATTGAATGGAGGAAATGGTGTAAGAGACCTAACCTAGCATGTTGGTTACTCATATTGAGTGCGTAGACCTTCCCTATAAAAAAAATCCATCTCAAAACCTCAAATTGGGGACCCAAACCCTAGAATGGTGACCATTGCTCAATTTTCTTAAAATTAACACTCCCAACCTAACACTATATTGGGAAAATGGGATTATGCATGTATGTTGGAGGTTTAAAGTGATCATAGAAGGAATTGATGGCTATTGTTATGCCCCAACCGAAATCCCCAAAGGTAGGATAACCTAGATCACTAAAATGAGAAATTGAGTAAACCTTGTACTCCTATACCATCTAAACCACGAATTGTACTAACCCTAGACTAAATGAGGTGTATGAGCTGTAAACTAAACCTAGAACCCTAAACCCTAGTTGTAAGCAATGCAAAAGAGGGGAAAATGGGAACTTTAGTTGGAATAGACTCCTTATGGAATCAACCAGACACTTAAACACTCAAGGGGACCCCATGGCTAGGGAGCAAATATGGGCAAAGAAGTCCCGATTTGGCTCCACCGGATGATGCCCACCGGTGGTTGACCATCACTCGGTGTGCATTCACCAGTGGACATCCTGTAGATTTTGTAACCTCTCGGATCCATCCCCCGGTGAAATCACAGGTGGATCACCATCACCCGGTGAGCATCCACCAATTAAACCCCGTAGATATTTTGACCCCTTGTTGTAAATTTTGGATCCATCAACCAGGGAGCTCACTGGTCAGTCACCACCAGTCAATGTGCATCCACCGGTGAACCATCTAAAACCCTGTTTTGACCTTCCTTTTGAATGGTCAGTTGAACTATAGGGAGACCTTCTCCATGCTTGACCAATAGCTTAAAAACTTAAAAACCTTATATTTATAATGGATAGTGCCGTCAAGTGGTGAGGCTACAGGGCGCGGAGTCATCGACTGTACACGACCAGTAGGGACACAAGGTGAGTGGGTGTTGTATATATTTTATGGAGTGTTTATACCATGTGTATCCATGAGTATGATCATAAAAATTTTGCATATTGAATATGTCATTGGTGAATTTCTGATTGTGCATAATGGTGTGAATTGGGTGTGTGTGTTGTGGATGATTGAATGCAGGGTAGCTGAAGGTTGGGTTCCGACACTGCATGCATAGGGTGTGTGTGAGTGTGTATGGATGATTGGGATTCAAGGTAGCTGAAGGTTAGTTCTAGCATTGCATGCCCAAGATGTGTGAGCATGACATGGTATGATATGACTCATGTTAGATTGCATTAGGCTAGGAGAATAACCCTGGTGCTACAATCCTTGCCAATAGGGGGATACGTATTGGCTAATCCTACCGTCCGATAGACTAAGGTTAAGGGAATTTCCAGTGATCGAGGTGAGGGTACCGACGTCATGACAAAGCCCTACTTCGAAGGTTGGACTCCGGTGTAGTTTTATACCCTTCATACGATGTTAGATTCGATGTTGTTGTATTATGGGGGATTATTAATAGGGTTTTTTAGGCAATTATGTTTGATACCAGAACCGACAAACTCCTGACTCACAACTAGCTTGTATTCTTGGGGACCGATAACATACATTCGTGACTGAGGATATCACCTATGTTGCAATGGCACTAAAATTCACTATGGACTTAAAATCTATTGATTAGGCTTGTGTGATGATAAACCGGATCATAACATTGCATTCATCTAATTTCATTCATATTGGTGTGGTTAGCATTGATTATTTATTACATTTCATTTATTGTTGTGATTGCTTGTGCATCCACCCCTCACTGGGCTTCGTGGAAGTTCACTTTAGTTGTTGCACCTTTTTTATGGCGATCCAAGGAACCATCCCAAGACTATGCTCAAGGAGTTGGCTACGCACGAGGTTGACTACGTGTGCAATGACTGCGCCTTTAACACACCCTGAAGATGATAATATTTGTCTTCCCTTTTCTATTCCTTTGTGTACATATTTGATGTAGCCCTAAGGGCATAATTGTAATTATGATCCATTAGGTGTGTTATATTACAAATTACTATTATTTATGTGGATTTTAGAATCATTTCATAATTTTGTAACCTTAAAGTACTGCATCGGAGATCCTGGATGGATTGCGGACATGGTGATGTATCCGAGTCACCAGCCTTCAGGTAAGTGGAGGCAAGGTGTGACATTGGGAGGGCCAACTCGTTGTAAATTAGCTTCATGAGTTGAAATAAGATTTAGAATAGATAACATTGAACTTATTGAAACGACATTTTGTTTAGGTTGAAGAGTCAAGACTGCTTAGTTGCAAGTCTACATTTTCCTTGTCAAAATGGGAGCATTTTTAGAGAAGGGGAGTTCATTGAAAAATGATATCAATCAACCACCTATGGATCTATATACCAACTACGGGGAAGCCAAAAAATGCCTTGCCATTCGTGAATGTGTGATATGGCTTTTTGATTGTGTGTATGTGGGTGTTTGTAGTGTGTGTGAGTGCTTAGTTATCGGAGATCCAGTTTGTGAAAGGGAAGAAGAAAACTAATCAATATCATATAAACCAGAACTGAAAAGTTAATTTAAGTTCCATGTAAGCAAAATTATGTTTGAATCCTCTTATTGCTCTTCCATATATGAGTGAACTGAAATATATTTGAGCATGCACAGCCCCCAAGATCTCATTTTTCCCAAGGCTGTAACTGAAAATCATATGTTACCTTGTATTTTTTTCTCATCATTATTTCTCTTCAATTACTGTTTCAGCGAACAGAATAGCTGAACTCAAGTTGCGGCTTTGAAACGCTGAACAGGAGCACCCAGAGATGACAGGTATGATGCATCAACTTTATCCATACCATTGAAAAGGTAACTGTAAGGTGGCATTTCGATATACCTTCCAGAACCACGTACAACCTTGAGTTCACCACCTTCCCACACTACTTTTCCTCTAGCAATCGTCACTTCTATTTCCCCCTGCATTTTTAGAAAGCAATTCAAATAATTAAAAGCAAACAGTAGTTAGTATGGTTATCCTTTCAAGAGAAAGAAAGTAAAAATAATAATAATAATAATAAGTATATGTCTAGGAACAGCTAATTAACTATGGTACTGATAATATGCTTATTCCTGCAAGACATCTCCAAGCAGAAACATCCTTGCATGGGGGAAGGGGAAGGTGAAGGTTATGTTTGTGTGTAAGCAATAAACCTGAGTAGATATCCAAAGTTAGCTGGGGTGATCATGCCTGTGGCAATTACTACCCCATGTGTAATGTGAAAAGAACTATGATGAAATAAAAAGTGGTTAAATTAGAGCTCTCATGCTTAGTGTAGAAAATGGATGATTAGTTATTAATATTATTTGATGCGAAGTTTCCTGTAAAAGTTTCATACCAATAAAAAAAAAAATAGGTCAGAAATATACGTCATAGTTAATCACTCATACAGGAACTTACATTGATATTATTTGTGGAAATAGTGTTCTAGTAACTAACAAGAATACCAGTTGTCTGTTATGAAACTAGTTTGTTGTTTTAAAAAGTAATTCATTATAGGACAAATTCACTCCCAAGATCTACATTTTGGACTGTAAGATGGGTGTGGTCTAAACATCTGCCTGAAAATAAGCAGATTTTGAGAGGGTATTAGCTGAACCTTCCTTCCCACCACCACCCCCCCCCCCTTAAAAAAAAATATAATAATAATAAATAAAAAGATCAAGGAAAAAGGAAGAAATTCACATGCAAGTGGACTTGTAAGGATGGAAAGAATAGGTGGTAAAACATTAGATATATTTCATAAGCTTCATTCCAATGGCTAAAGCATCTGTCATATTATTCATCAAAGGCCAACAGATATGCATGCCAACAGAAAAGTACTGATATACCCAATGGTTTTTGAATGACAAATAGGCTCTTAATTCACATATTTGATTGATATTGAACAGTATATACTAGTAGTTGCAGTCAAGGATTTGTAACTCGTCGGACCTCTAGTCACTACTGTAATTTTGTGTAGGATCATACAATCACTATGATTTTGGGGTATGGTCCATTCAAAGTTAGGAATATCCATTAGATGGTATGGATAAAAATCATAAATTAGCTGTTCAAATGCTGTTAGTA
This sequence comes from Macadamia integrifolia, assembly GCF_013358625.1. Classification (NCBI taxonomy): domain Eukaryota; kingdom Viridiplantae; phylum Streptophyta; class Magnoliopsida; order Proteales; family Proteaceae; genus Macadamia; species Macadamia integrifolia. The sequence continues at coordinate 143,572 of NW_024870591.1, forward strand.
GACTATAATTTAGGCATTCAGGTGTTAAGGGCGTACCCAGTACACGAGGTTCCCACTACTGCAGGGTATGTGGAGGGGCAAATTTACACAGCCTTACCCCCACTTTTTATGGAGAGGCTGTTTCCTGAATTTAGGCATTTAGCCAAGTTCTATAAAAACCTTAAGCGGATAGAGATCAGGTATATAAGACAATAACTGTTGTAGATGAAATTAATATGATCCATTCAAGAGACGGCTATCTAAGCTTAGATGGAATAGAGCAAAGCATGATGAGCAGTTAACTGTTAGTAGCTGAACATATGATTTAACTGTTTCCAAAATCGTAATGCTGACCAGACAATTAATTCACTGCCAATATATAAAATCATTTTTTATGATAAAATTACCTTCCCCCTCTTTCCTTCTAAGGCATTGGTGTCTGAGCATGTGTGATGAGTGGCTGCACTTATTTCAAAGCTTTCATTGGGATTGAGAATAATTATATCAGCATCAGATCCAGCAAGTACTGCTCCCTTTCTTGGATATATATTAAAAATCCGAGCACTGCCAAATTTTTCAGAGGTTATACTTTGGGGGAGAGAGAGAGAGAGAAAGATGAAAAGAAAAACAACAGCAAGTGCTTCATGGGATCAATCATGAATAAAAATCAACTTCTTGTGAAAAGGACTCTATGGAGTAAGAAACTACAAAGTCATTTACAATGCAAGGAATTGTCTTCACATTTCCCAAAAAGGTTGAAGATAAAATGGTAGGAGGTAAGTAATTGAGCATGAGACAGCTTAGAACTCCAGGTGTCAGATGGTCCATATCTTTTATCCCTTCATCCTCCATCTGGTAGATGAGAAGGTGAGCAATGGCCATGTTTGGGGTCCACCTTGACCCAGAAATAGTTCTTTGGATGATTGTAATACTGACTACTGATCATCAATAATTTTTTTCTTTGCCAGTGAGAGGGTGGAGGGTGGAGGGTGGAGGGTGGGGGACCTGATTTCCAGAAGGTATCTATCGGAGTATCAGAATCATCTGCTCAACCTGATTTTCATGGAAGATTGATTGTGCAGCTGTGTATACCAATAGTGAAGCCTAACCATTTTCATTTTTCATTTACACTATATTATCATTTTACCAGATATAACCTACTTCTTTCAGTAACTACCAATATAGTGTCTTATATACAGAGAGCCAGAAAATACCATTGAGTGCTTGTAATTCTGACATAATCAGAAGGAGATATTAAGCCAGACTCCTGCAACAAAAGATGTCATAAGAAGAAGACAGAACAGAGGACACCCCCCCCCCCAAAAAAAAAAAGAAGAAAAAATTCCAGCGACTTGATTTACTTGAAACTAATTACTTAATACATGGCAACTTACCACCATAGTGTCCCAGACCAAATGCATCCTTTCTTCAATACCTGTGAATCTCAAGGATTGCCACAAATATGTATCAAATAAACATTAGAGTGCAGAGTATGTCCCAATGAGTAACAAAGGACATTCAAAGTAAATCAGCCCATTTGATTACCGTTGACACCATTTGGAATATTTCTGAAGTCATCAATACCAAGGGCTTTTTGTGTGGAATTGAATGTACAATGATCAGTTCCTACAAGCTGAAAAGTTTCAAAATAGAATAAAAATTGGAAGACAACAAAAGAAATATAAGAAAGATGAGGGCCATGAGGTAGAAATGAAAGACATCCAACCAAAAGGCACAGTAATTAGGGTGAATAGTGGAGACCAGAAATACAAAGCTAGGATTCAAGGCAGATATGGTATTTGCCAAAAAGAGACTTGGAAGTAGAACAATTAGGCCAGGCAGATCTGGTTGAGGTACAGCTCATGCCAAGAAACAACCAGTGAGGATCTTGACTGGGTATGGGAATATCCAACCGGAAACCTGGACCAGGTCAATAATTTGCATTCAGTGCAATTGATCTGTTTTTCATGTTGACCCAAAACCTAATAACACTCTTCAGGGCGTCTTTTGCTTTGTGCTCCAAAGAATGTTATAGAAAGAGTGATTGGGTTCAGCAAGTTGGATCAAGCTACAGAATGGATCTTGCCTGCGGCACCCATCAAATTGAAGTTTGGTATCATATAATGATGCTTACATATTCTATCAAACAACATCAGTGCAAAAGGAAGATATTGATGCAGCAGCACACCGATGGATCGACCCAAACCCTTTCAAGATCCCAGACCAAGATCTAGACCCAAGTTTGGTAGTTGATCAGTAGCATATTTAGAATATTTATTTTATTTGGCAAAGATATGTAATTTTTTATTTTGGGGTAGCTATTAGGCAAGTAGAAATTTCCAATTTGAGTCCTTAGAATATTCTAGGATTTCATTTTATTTGTAATCTTTTATTTTAGGTAGTTCTAGATAAGTAACAAATTTTAGGATTTCATTTTATTTGCAATATCTTATTTTAGGTAGTTTCTAGATAGGTAACAAGTTTCCAATTTGAGTCCTTTGTTTCTATTTATATTGGTATAGATTTAGGAGATTTTATTTTAATTAGGACGCTTTAATTTTAGATTATTATAAATAAAACATGTAACCCAAGTTATGGGATTAGTTGATGAATTTGAAGAATGAATTAAGTTGTGAAAGGCCTGCGTGGCTGTCTTCTTCCCCCCCCTCCTTCCTTCTTCTTGGAGAATCTCTTCTTTTCCCCTTCTCTCTCTTATTCCCTCTTTGTCCAGCGAGACAAACCCCCCTTCTTCTTCTTCTTCTTCTCTGCGACCTCTCTATCTCCCCTCTTCTCCAATCTTCCTTTCTCTTTGTTCTTTCTTCTTTTCTGGTTCTATTCCTACGATCTTAGCAGTCCAGCAAGGGAGTATTGAAAACCCTCCCGCATTATCTGGTATCAGAGCAAATTTCCTGTAAATTTGTTTACTCCAATGGTTGCTTACGACACCCCCTCACCTGAACTGTGGACTCGGTTACTTCAACAGAATGAAGAGATGTTGAAGATGGTTAGAGCTTTCCAAGAAGAAAGAGAAGCATATAGGATAGAAAGGGAAGCACAAGATATTACCCTCCAGGACATTAACACAAGACTTGATGCCCTAGAGTCACGTATTCGGAACCCCGACGGACAGCAAGGTCATGTTACTCATAACATTGTGACGACACCTCGAGAACTGTGCCCCCATCTAGATGCCATTACAAGTTTTGTTGCTGATGTTGAAGATGAACTGGACGATCCGATGAAGGATCTGAAGAACTATTCGATGGCTCGATCTCATTTGTGAAGCCCCACCATCCGATTCCTATCAAAGTCATATCATTTGTTGACGATCATCAGAAGATCGTGACCGTTGATCACGAGGTGCGTTGGATCTTTACCCCATTGGAGCCATTGATCGAAGATGCTGATAGAGTGGTGTTGATTCACTCCTATAAAACTCATCGACGAGTTTTTCTAAACAACAAGGAAGTTGATACAGCAGTGCTCCGATGGATCGACCTAAACCCTTTCAAGATCCCGAACCAAAACCAAACCCAAGTTTGGTAGTTGATCAATAGCATATTTAGAATATTTATTTTATTTGGCAAAGATATGTAATTTTTTATTTTGGGTTATTTTGGGGTAGCTATTAGGCAAGTAGAAATTTCCAATTTGAGTCCTTAGAATATTCTAGGATTTCATTTTATTTGTAATCTTTTATTTTAGGTAGTTCTAGATAAGTAACAAATTTTAAGATTTTTTTTTACTTGCAATCTCTTATTTTAGGTAGTTTCTAGATAGGTAACAAGTTTTCAATTTGAGTCCTTTGTTTCAATTTCTATTGGTCTAGATTTAGGAGATTTTATTTTAATTAGGAAGCTTTAATTTTAGATTATTATAAATAAAGCATGTAACCCAAGTTATGGGATTAGTTGATGAATTTGAAGAATGAATTAAGTTGTCAAAGGCCTGCATGGCTGTCTTCCCCCCCCCCCTTCCTTCTTCTTGGAGAATCTCTTCTTTTTCCCTTCTCTCTCTTATTCCCTCCTTGTCCAGCGAGACAACCCCCCCTTCTTCTTCTTCCCTGCGACCTCTCTATCTCCACTCTTCTCCAATCTTCCTTTCTCCTTGTTCTTTCTTCTTTCCTAGTTCTGTTCCTGCGATCTTAGCAGTCCAGCAAGGGAGTATTGAAAACCCTCCCGCAGTAGATATTCACTTTAGGTCATGGTCCATTACTTTAGTACAAGATGGAAAGCATAAATCATTGTCAGGACCGACGTTATGAGTTAGGGATCTTAGTTTGAGACACTACAAGGAACATCCTCGTTGTATCCTAGGGTCTTCCCATCTCCATTCTCCCCCCTCACCCCCCATGGATATTTTGACTTTTGTAGGGCTTGCCCTCCTGTTTGTATATGGTTTCACCATCCTTTGTAGGGCTTGTCATTTTGGTTGTTGTTAATAATAATAATAAAAACTTTACTCGGTTTAAAAAAAAAAAAGTCAATTTCTTAGCTGTTAGAAAAAAAGTAAGAATTTCAAGAAACTGCTTTGTGTAATGGACATGTAGAGCTTACAAGCTCACATTCTCTCTTTCCTAAACTTTTCTATTTCATGTGGCATCTGCAGAGAGGGGGTGGGGAGAACTGTCAAGTTCAAAGATGAAAAAGAGACCTGCAAAACTCCCATTGATAGGGCAGCTTTAAGAGCTTTATCATGTCCTGATTTCCTTATTGGAGGACTCATGACATACCTGAAAAAGCCAACAACACAGGATGGTTGGAATAGATTTTTAAAATTAAATACGAAAAAGGTAAGGAACTGAAAAGCATAAGGTACTTGCTTTGCAGCAGTGGTGAAGTCAGGGTCAAAGATCCCCGAATCATCAAGGGCCAATCCAGCAGCTATTGGCCCTCCATTAACCCTTTAACCTGTAGTTTGGAATAATCGTTAAATTAAACTGTTTAAACCCACCATTAGTATACTGCAACAGCATTGGACATTGTTTTGCAGCCACAGAATTAAAATATTAACAATCAACTTAACTTACAAAAACAGATGTACATGGAGTGAATATTTATCAATAACAAGCATTTCTTCCTCTTTATATAGATGCAGGAATGGATATAAGTAGATGAATGAATGTATATGTGAGAGAGAGCCAAGTAAAAAGTATATTGGTATAATAGAAAAGAGAATGGTGTTGCTATCCATCTGTCCAACCTCCAATCCTCTGATCATTTTTATCTTTGCTTTTCTTTCTAAAAAGGAAGCAAGACTCAACCAGCATCAGAAAAATGGTTTCCTTAATGGGCAGTTATCTATGCCATATGGATTTTTTTTCTTTTAAATTTTAGATTGAGAATTAGCTCCAACAGAAGCTTCAGTCAGTCCATCCATTATTATACTTGATTTATCTGTAAATTCACTACACCATCTATATCAACTCTCCACAGTCCCTCTTCTCGTAACATGTTCTTTATTGGGAACAATAAGATCCCTATAGCTTATAGTTGTGGATAGAGCCTATGAAGTCATATGCAATGAATCATAGTTAAAAAAATAGACCACCATGCATCAGGTAGCTAGAAATTTTACATTTAAGCATCCAACTCAAAATAAATTTAGAAAAAAATGGTTCAATAAACCGGTGACATCTAGTAAAACTACCAAGGCCATCAAATAAATTCAAGAGCAAGAAAAGATACTGAAAATTTTTTAAACCTGCTCGTCGAGCTTTGGCTATCTCTTCAATTGCATCAATACTCATCACATCAACGACATAAAGGGGGTGTATTCACAAAAGCTGCAAAACGAATGGCTCTAGCAGTTGCCTCTCCTTCCAGCTGAAAGAGCAGTAACATATACTGAAATGTAAACTGGCATTGATACAAAGACTAATTCTACAAAGACACTCTAGACCAGCAAAACCCTTGTACATTCAGCACAATACGCCTAAACTCTAGTTTTTCTTTTACCTTTCAAACCTTCTTTTTTCCATTAACAGTCATTATTTCTTTTAAGTTTTCATGGGTACTTCAACCAATGGTGGTTGTATTCCTGTGCACAATATTGCTCTTCAAAATTGTGCTTAGCTTTTATATTAGAAAGGAATTATGTACTATCATACCTCTTATATTAGAAAAGAACCACCATACTATCTGGCCTGAATATATGCACACTGAATATATGCACATTCCAGCAGATTATCCTTATGTTTAACAGATCGAAGTTGCGACTCTCACCTCCCATGACATTACTCATCTGAAAGAAGTAGACAAGGGTCTTCCTGAGGCCTCATCAGAAAAGAGTAGAAAAAGGAAAAAGTGTGAGACACCAAATATGTACTCAAATCTTCATGTTATAAAGGAACTACTCTGTATGATCCAACCAGAACATATGTACATTCCTGTGGATTATCCATGTCTTTCAACTGATCAAAGTTAAGACTCTCATTCTACCCGGACCAGCCTTAAAGAAATGAACAAGGGTCTTTCTCAGGCCTTCTCACCACCAGACAGAAGAAAAGAAGAATAAAATGTGGGAACTACAGCATGCTTGCTGCCTGAGCCTCAGAGATTCTACCCATTCCTTGTATACATTCTATTGGTGGTATTGACAGTATCCGCAGTAGATGGTACTAATTAGAGACACTCTTAAATATGAAACTGATTTGATTACGATTTCAACATACACTGGTGTCCAGCAAGTACTTTCCAGCTTAAGATCTCTATCAAAGGGCTGGGTATGGACTATGGGCTGGTAGCCACATATTGATATATTTCTCCTATTGATTACAATAATGTTATAATATACTGTTTAGTTCAAGATCTCTTGATTAGAAAGCGATACCTAGCTAAACAATCCTAACACTTGATGCCCAGGCCTGGCCATGGGACTAAGGCACAAGCCTAAGCATGGCTCAACATGAGCTCACCCACCAGTCCATTAGGTGAAACTGGCCCATTGACAGCTCTACTGACCGTTGTTTGCTCTCTTTTAATTTTATTCTACATATAACTGACCACAGCATTAGCCATCTTGATGGTTCTATTTAAGTTTGACGAAAAATTAAACAAAAATAGAGGTGTTGCGGCAAGTAAAGCACCAACTTCAGTAGTTTCTTCTAGAGACTAGAAAATTTATCTTTAACTAGACTCAAAAAAACTATCCACACTTCCAAACATATTGGGAAATTTTTATCATGCACCCAACAATTGTTAAGAATCTGAAAACGAGATCCAGATCAAATATTGTTTTGTTTGAAGGACAAATCCATTGAAAATAACTCCACATTGGAAAACTCTGGGACCTTGGATGCCCTTATATACCAGTTGGTCCTCTCCCCCTAAAAGCTTAAGCTTTTGGGTTCGATACTTGATGCAGTTTGTCGATGGATTTAGAATATCTTTTATTTGTTTTCCCCTTTTAAAGCTAGAATTAGTTGGTAGTAATTTTATCTAGATTGAATTTTTATTTTCAGTTGTAATACACTAGTAACAAGACAGATTTTTGGAATGAATTTGAGAATTTAGGTTTTAGTTGAACAATGGCTGCCGACCCTCTTTTCCTCCTTTTCTGATTTTCTCCCCTCTTCTGGTTTTTCTCTTATCTTCTTCTTCTCTCTTTTGATCTCTCACTTTATTTTTTCTTCCTCATCCTCTTTTTTTTCTTTATTTTCTGGGTTTTTCTTGTTATATCCTGTTCTGGGCGGTACTTCCAGCCCCAGTTTTGGGCCATTGATCTCTCCTAATACACTTCTGACCAGTCTGAGGTTTTAAGGGCCCATCCCTCTCATAGAAACGATCCACCTTGCACAACTTCGAGACAATCCTTGACTTCTAGTGGAAGATCTAGAACTTCAGATCTGGTTCTGTGCCTGCGCTGGATTGAGTTGCAGAACAAATTAGTTCTTGCTGGGAAGTCTATTACTGCTGGTTGTCACATGCATCCAATAGGGCTTGAAGGTTCGATCCTTGTCCTAAGCTTGCAGGTTCAACAACCCTGTGGTGAAGGAGGTCTCTCCTTTGAAGGTCTACACTGGTTTGCCGTTAGGTGTTCTATCGGGAGGTTGAAGAAAGGTTTTTGTTTATTGTTTTATGCATTTAACTTCTGGTTATTAAGCCCTTGTTTTGTAAGGTTATATTTTATTACTCCCCCTTCTCTTGTGTAATTCTTAAACACCCCTCTCTTTTCAATTTCTATTTCAGTTTGTCCCCATTATTTATTTTCCTCCCTTCTAACTTTGAGCTATTTCTGAAATTACAAGATTGCCCCTCAACCATCAAATTGAAATATTTTGTCATTTTTGTGGGCCCTAAGTGATCCAATCCCTGATTTTGAGAACCCGGATCCGCATCAATACTTCAACATGGTATCGAAGCCATCAAGCCCATTATGTTAATTAAACATTTGTGCAGAGTCACCCAAAACAGGGGCCACACATGCCACATGTACACCCACCCAAAAGAGAGGCAACATGTGTGGGGAAGTGTTGAGGATAATAACACAATGGAAAACTCTAGCACCTTGAATGGCCTCATATACAAGTTGGGCCTCTCTACTTAAAAAGCTTAAGCTTTTAGATTAGATAATTCAAACAAAAGCAATAAAAACTACGAGAAGTTGATAAAAGAACATAATCTTGTTACCACAGGGGGCCTAGAAAGTGCATGTCCTTCTGGACCAGTTATTCCAAGATCAATCATCATTTGCTATCCTTCAACAATAGCATCACCATTTTCTGCATGAACCATAGGCAAGGCACCAAGAGACTTGCATTTCTTCAAGCCTTTCAATAAAACTTCGTCATTGACCATACCACGCCTTTGTAGGCAAGGAAAAACTTGAAAGAGTTGATACCTATGATCAGAATGCCATAAACAGTTATCAACATAACATGATATCTGATTGTAACCAATTCATGCTGAGCAACATGCTAACCTTTTTCCTTGACCATAATTTCCATATCTTTTTCAACAGACTCATCCCATTTCCTGATGTTCATATGAAAACCATAATCCATGCAAGAATTTTTAGCTTTTTCTGCAGCGGCTTCAAAACCAGCAGATAAACTCCCATTAACTGGTATGACAAAGTTGATGTGCATTGTAGTTCCTCCCGCTAATGCACAAACCTGACCACTGAAAAAGTCATCAGCGGTCTCAATAACACCATTGTCTGACTCCAGGTGTGTGTGAGGATCAATTCCTCCTGTTACATTAGAAGAGAAAGTTTTAATTGTCATAATCAATCATTGTTAAATTATTCTCTTTACATGATCAACTGTTGATTCTGAGAATGTAAATAAGTAGTCAACTAAAGATAAGAAGCAAGTAAATTTTGAAAAATAAAATTCAAGTTTGCAAAAGAACTGAAAAGTTATCTTCCCAGCCTTCACTTTGACTAAGAAAATGTGCAAGTCTTGGGACTCAACATGTAATGTTAACATATCCACCAGGAGAAAGAAATTACCAAGTGGATGGACCTTAGCACAACGACAAGGTTGCTCCATTGTGACCTAGTGGTCACAGGTTCGAGTCGGGAAACAGCATCTCCAGGACGCGGAGGTAAGGCTGCATACATTATAACCCGCTCAGACCCCCACAGTGGCTAGAGCCTTGTGCACTGGGTATTCCCCTTTAGAAAGACAGAAAAAAACAGAACAAATGGTAAACCTAATCAATTTATGTACTTGTTCAATAAAACCAGATCAAAAGATCATAATAACTGTTCAAGATGAGGTCTAACGAGCATAATTTGGTTTGACTGAACTGATGTCCCCTGGCCCAGCAGATTTTGTCAATGGTCAAAACTACAAGCCCTTCTAAACCAAGGATGTATGTTGCATGGGTGCTAGTGTAACTGCTTCTAAACATCATACATGCTATGAACCAAAAACAAAAATTCCAACAATAATACTACGAATACAAATATGAATATTAATCCCAATACCAACAACATTATCAATATAATAATAAACAAAGTAATAACAATAATGACAATGAAGATGACGCCGAGCATAAGAAAATAATTTGCAAAGATCTTTAAATTATAACCATGAGCATGACTCCAGAACACATATCCAAATTTGACAACTCTGAAACATTTTCCGAAATGACCTTTTTCAATAAGATAACGTAAATGCTCTTTTTTTTCGCTAACGACGGGTATCCAGGACTTTGTCCTGACTAATCCCCCTGGTCCATACTGACCTCACAGCCGCATGGACCGGGTCATACCGGGGTTGAATGAGAACCATTCAACTTTCGCTGAAAGCAGTGAAGAACACTAAACACCCCCATGTGAGTGGCCCAAGGTGTGCCTAATGAGAGTTGAACTCAGGACGTCCACGGCTCATACCAAGTTCGTTGCTCACCAACTGCGCTACCCCCTTGGGTTATAAGGTAAATGCTCTATCTATACCATAATTTATTAAAGAGTTGAGAATTTGAAAACATCCAATACTCCTAATTCCTTGTGTACCAAAAATTTGAAATTTCACCTGGCATAACATACTTCCTAGAGGCATCAATCACTTTAACACATCTCCAACCTGTGGGAAACAATTAAGTGCTTCAAATACATATCAATATCCAATATGTTCTAACACTGGGTAATGGATTATCCCAAAACCAAATTATAATAAAAATGCCACGTGCCACTAAAAAATAAAATCAGTAATAAACATTAGAATAGAATAAATCATCCAAGGAAGAGATAAGCATATAGTTGATCCTCAATTCCCTGACATAGCACATTCGAAGATAAGCATATACTAGCCAGATGAAAGAGATAGGTGGAATAGTATAAATGGGTCCTGAGGCTTGAAGTAGTTTGAATAATATATAGGTACTTACAAGGTAGACATTGCTAAATGATAAACCTCAATTCATGGGATGAAAGGGACAAGACTAGAGATCATGTTGAAGAACTAACATTTTCATGTGACGAAAGGGATAAAACTAGAGATCATGTTGAAGAACTAACATTTAGACATCCTGATTACCAATAATCTAAGAAAATAGTTTTGGTTAAGGTTTCTAAATGCTGCTGTTGATTTGAGGCATGATTACCATGCCATGAGAAATTACAACAAACTCAATCGAACAAAGCTTGATCCCATCCCAACTTGAGTTCAGCTACATGACTCCACATCTTTGTTGGACAAGTCACAAACAATCCATGAATCTTTCCCTCAGCTTCTCACCTTTATGCACTACTGCTTAGGTCCTGAAAATGCATTGCTTTCGAGTATCCCTTTCCTACAGATGATGGGTAACAAAAAATTTCACCCTTATATGATCCTTGTTGATAAACTTAAAAAAAAAAAAAAAAAATTCTGGTTGATTGCTGCTAGTCTTAAACCTCTTCTTCTTCTCTTCTTCTTCTTCTTTTTTTTTTTGTGTGTGTGCGCATAGCATTCCTTTGTAATTGTAGTTTGCCATAATCCCCTCTCTACCCTCCTTAATCAAACTATGTCATCAGTAAACAATACAACAAAAGATCCTCCTCATGTATATGCTTATAGAACTCCCATGCAAACTGAGAAAGAGATGGGTTGATCAATCCAAATCCCCCTGATGCAGGCCTATTCTATTAGAACATCTCTTGCCACCTGTTCAATTTTTCTAAATTTAACAGGAAACATTTTAAATAATTAAATTTATTCATTCTCAGCAGAATTATAAAATACATGGATAGTGTTGGGATCAGTGGCATAGCATGACAGTCAAAGAAACTTGAAAACAGATATAAATATAAGAAAGGCATCATAGAACCTATTTACTGGTTCCGCGCTCAATATGTTTTTTTAAGTCTTTATGACAACAAACAGCGAATAAATTACGCACACTAGTTTGCCTCTTTTTCTCTTGTTAACAATTTCATTTTTTAGTCCCTTCAAATCTGAATGAACAAAATACAGAGATTAGATTCCCAAATACCCAGCCATGTTGTATCCTTATTGCTACAAATGGACAAGATTTTCACCTTTTGGTTGTTGAGAACCAAAAAGACTAGCTAACACTTATGAATATGACTAATAACTCATTATGTGAAAATCTCAGAATTGTTAATTTTCTTCTCATTGAGCACCAATCATTAGGATTTGGACACATCAGTTAGATGAAAAATAAGAGAGGAAACTATTAACCTTACGAACATACAAGATCACATGTACTGCTCCTACAAAAATTTGACAAATTCGGACAAAAATCTGTTACTAAATACTGCAGAGAAAAATCAATAAAACTAAGAATTTAATAGCATATGAAAAAGCAACACATTAAGGTTGATGGGCATGCCAAGAATTGCCCTTAGAATCCACTCAAGATAACCAAAATCCCAAATTTTTACTCAGATTATCTCAACTAGGAAAACAACTAAGACTACAAATATATGATTTTCACATCATCTTAGTATCCTTGTTTAACCAATTCTAACCATACCATTTAAATCAGTTATATCCAAATTTTTTCCATTCCAGTCAGTGGAAATCTTCATCAGCCCAACTCAATTATCACATTTTTTTTTTATTCACAAACATAGTTTATCTTACTATTCAAAATGTTTTATAATAAAAGCCATCACAACAGAAAACGATCATACTTTGATGTTAGGCTGGATAGAGACAATAATCCCATCCTCAACATAAACATTTGCAATTTCCTAATGGTGATCGTTAACAACAGTTCCTCCTTTGATCTAGAGATTCAAAGAGAAAGAACCACTTTCCAACTCTTTATATGCCATATGACAACTCTGCAAATTAAATCCCACTTATCCAATTAGCATCTAGAACTTCAAAAAAAAAGGGGGAGGGAGAAAATTCCGATCTAAAGCCCTAGAATTTAAGGGAAAAATCTACTTACGAGTACCTCTGCAACTTGTGCCGATCCGAACAAGGGGTAAATGACGAGGAGACAAACTAGAACAGGGAAGAGGTTAATTCGATGAACTCTGGAATGCAAAGATATCGAAGAGTTCGTCATCGGAGAAGTCTGAGCAGAGTGCTCTATATAGTCTTCTCTCACTCACTCACTCACTGAGTGCGAAGCTTTGAGGGAGAGGGAGTTTTTGAAAATTTGGATTTTCCCGGGAATCTGATTTTTTGGGAAGTAAGAGAACAACAACTTAAGATAGTTAGCAACACACGTCCTGGCGTTTGCATTGGCTTTCATGCTGACAAATCCAAGTAGCCTTTCCCAATTTGCAACGTCGCCTAAGCATTCGAGGATGAGGTATAGCGAAGTTGTAATATTTCTTTGAAGGAAGGGCCAATTAAAATTTACAAAATTATATTCAAAATGCATTCTACTGTAATTCTAAAGATAATTCAGGCTGTCTATTTTTTTTTCTTTTTCTTTTATGTGTAGAAGTTTGGTCCATGAAAAGAATTTTTTGAAAGGGAAAAAGAACACTACCTGATCATAAGGTTCATTTATCCAGACATAAGAGCTCAAGAAATTACTGCATTGCCTCTCCTCCCTTATGAAATCATGAATCCCATTTATATTGATTCTTCAACGTACACTAAGCTTAATGCCCTGGCACTAGTACCGAAACCATGTGACTAATTAGAAATCTCTTGGCCTTTTTGTAAGTATAGATTCTTATTATTATTCATTGGATATCTTTGGGGTCCTTAAAATTGGTTGGATGAGTCACCTTAACCCTATAGTCCTCTATAAATGATATATGTCAATTTAAATGGGATCCAAATTTTTCCAAGTAGGTCCTAATTTCTCCAGCTTTGGATTATTTTTAGGCCAAATGGAATTTGTACACCTCTCGTAAGGATTCAAAACATGGAGTAAGTAATTAGTATCGGATATAGTATCGATCTTGACCGATACTAATATAGATCGGCCTGTATAGGGCTTAAATCAGAAAAAAAAAATTATTTAGGATTGGTCATAGATCATTCAAACATAACAAGAAGAGATAGAATCTAACCTCCTAAAATGCCATTCTGGATATTCCTCAATGTCCTACTGGTTCTAAAATTCAGTATTGAATCGTATTTGATTTTTTTTGTAAATTAAGCTAATTATATATCATTAGAAATAAAGAAAAATATAAAAGAGTGGCAGAATAGTTGAATTGTTCTATTGCAACATGTTGGTTGTAGGTTTAAAATGTTAAAATGTCTTCAGAGATAAGGCTATGTACATTTGCCCTTTCCAGGCCCTAAAGCCTATCATAGTCAGTCCAATATAAGACAATATTTTTTCTAAAGACAGATATAATCCTAACCCCTGATAAATTTTTTGAAAGGACTTCGATCATGTCACCCTCATTGTCATCATATCAAAAGAGGAAAATATCTATGGGGGTATTTATGGAAACATAACAACAGAATCTAGATTATTACAAAATTGCAATTAAATGGTGGATACAATGTCCTGCTTCATGATCATTTAAAGAAAATGAATTTTGTTTTATCCTTTTACCCTAATATCTAAAACATTTTACAATGTTTAAAGCATCTTATATCATTAATTGTTTTTAAGTACTAATTAGACTACATAGATCCCACCTTCTCTCATGATATTCTTTATTCTATATTGATTGAAATATTAAAATTAATTAAAAGATAGAATTGTATATTTGTTGATGTATATAAATATCTAGTTTTGATGGAACATTTCACTCAATTCATGACTGTGATATTTGTCAAGTTCTGGCGTCAATAATTAATTTCACAATATTATTTTACAACATCTATGACTATGATCTATGTAATATATCGTATTAAATTTATCTAATGCCACTAATGTTGTTTGTGATATGTACAAATATTAATTTCTTAACTATATTCACCATATAACCTTAAGATAATCTTGCTCATAATTATTAATTATTACACAAATAGAGACAACATATTGAATCTCATTATTAATTAGTAGTAAATTTATAAATAAAAAAAATACACATAATTAGGAGAAAGATAAATTCAAAGGCATATTTCCTACTAATAGTTATCTCATGTCCCTTTTATTTTAAATTAGAAGAGCACTTATATTGCAATTGATTGTGACGATTAATCAATTTGTATTTACATTTAAATTTTTTTAGGTTTACTCAAACACTAATATTTATGGACTGTTATTTAGGTATCATATATAATCCGAATTAATTAAGGAGAAAAAATTGAAACAAAGAATGCATGCCTCTTCTCACTACATAATTGATGGTTATTTGATTAAATATTAAAATTTAATGTTAGAATACAAATTGGAGAGAATGCAGGCTTCTTACCTCTCTCTATAGCGTCAATTTTTTTTTTCTTCTAAATTTCTTAATTTTTTTTTTAAATCTATAAATGAAATTAGAGAGATTAGATTAAAGAAATGATATCAAGTAGACATACATTTCACCAAGGTTTTGCAATATTTGCTTTCCTCGTAGCTCGGTTAATCGGAATCAGATTAATAAAAATAGCTAATCCTGATCTAATCCCAATTATTTTTATGATTTATGTGGTGGTAGGGAGTGATCATTTGTGATTCTCAACAATCCTTTGCTGCAGTCAAGTGCATTTCTGCTATCTCTATGGAAGCTAAAGCGATTTGGGATAGGTGACGTAGTTTGTCTCTTTGTAGATTGTTCTGCTATGCTGATTCACTTCGGCTCGTGTCTTCTTTGAATAGGTTGGTTGCGCCTCCGAATTGAGCAACTAGTAGTTTAGTTGATGATATTTTTTTAATCTGTAATAACTTTGATAGTGTTTGTTTTTGTTTTGTTGGATGCTCTTTTAACTATAAGTAAGGCTGTGAATTTGAAATTGAAATCAAACTAAGTCGTTTACATCAAAATTGGGAAATCATTTAATAAATGGTTTAGTTTTGATTTTAAAATTGAAACCATCAATAAATGGTTCGGTTTTAGTTTTAAAATTTAAATTGTTAAACCAATTAATATGCATATATGTAGTATGTTTAAGTCGTTCAATGTTAAGTTTACATATAAAAAAATTATGTTTGTATTAAACAACTATTAAAAAAGAGTACATAAGAATAAATAATTCAACTCAATGTTAAAATTTATATCCATTTCACTCAAAATTTCAATGGTAAAGATGTTGTTAAATAAAAAATTAGAAAACATAAGAAAACCTTTTAAACCAAAATTGTTTATAAATAGTTCCGATTTTAATAGATGAAACTACTAATTAAATGGTTCGGTTTTGATTTTACTTCAAAAATCTTACCAGCCATTTGACATCCGTAACCGCAAGGCCCATATTTTAGCTAAAGGAACTTTGATTGTAGTTGAGCCACCTCATTTCCTAGTTCATCTTGCTACTTCGAATAATAGGAGAGATTTCCTTAGTACATCTTTTTTCATGGAAGAAAGAAAGCTACCTAATGTGGTGTACCAATGCCAAGACACAATACGTGCGAAAAGACTATGCTACCCCGCATTGAAGATGCTAGCACAGACTCTCCCATTGGGTGCGGGTGTTGGTGTGTACGTGCACCATCGGGTAGCGTTCTCTTACCTATGAAAGTCTTTTTCTAAAAACATTTGTGCTACTGGGGTACAAAAATACTGGTCAAATGATTCTCTTTTGGGTCTTTTAAATTCCTCTTTAGTTCTCTTTTGTCTAATTTCTCATCATATTTGGAATGTAAATGGTTTTTTAGTGTCTCTTTCATCACTCTTTACTTCATTTGGGATCATAGGAATCAATTTATGTTTCAAGATATTTCGACTAACCCTTTGGTTGTTCATAATAAAATGTCAAAATGTTAATGACTTACATTTGCTTGATCATCTGGATTCTCCCTATATATAGGTTGTTTTATTGACTTTGTTTCAAATCTTGGTATGAATTGTCTATCTCTTCATGATTTTCTTTCCAAGTTATCAGATGATGATCATGCTATTCTAGTGTACATGGTGTGTTTAATTAGTTTGATTGTTTAGCGAGTTGGGATGCTCTATAATCAACTTTTTTTTGTAGGAATAAAATTTTGTGGTATAGGAGATAGTGTAGAGACAATAATGAACGGACTTCTCTAGGGTCTCCAAGCAACAATGTCATTATGGTTTAAATTTATAGAGTTGAGTATTGATTCCAATGAGGTGATGTAGTTTTCAACAAAGCTGAAAGGTAGCAAATGGTCATAGGGTTGATTGGATATTTTGATGGATATTACCTTTATTTTGAAGTGGTTTACGTATATCTCATGGAATGTATTAAAGGATGATTATACTTATTTGTTGCAAACTCTCGCTGTAATACCCTACTTCTTAAACCCGGTCTGATTACGCGGTTGACCCGGTTTAACCATGCAGGAACCGAACCAGAGGGAGTCAGAGCGGGTTCCTTATGGGCTATGATGGCAAGGGTGACCTTAAACACCGGCTGGCCCGACAAGTCCGAGCCAGTGCCAGAAGAGACGGGAGTGCCCAAGCCATGTACATGCATCTACCATAAGGCCATGTACAGATAAAGCAGGTATTGTAACCGTATATTAATGTATATACCTATACTACATCGTATGCCAGGGGTGGGGTTCGCGCCGAGGCCCGAACTCTGTCAAAATCCCAAGTTTTGGCCCTCAGGTGGGCGAACAGGTGGGTGCACCCACCCACCTGAGTGACCCATCCATGTGCACTATTTAGTTATTTAGGAAGTATATATATAGCATTTATGATTCTCTTTTATTTTCATTTATGACACCCGTATGTTGGTGAGGATAGTAAAGAGGAGAGAGAAAAGAAAGGGAAGAAGAAGGGAAGAGAAGGAAGAGGAAGAAGAGAAGGATTTCAGCGGCGCCGAAGCTTGATCTTCCCATTCCGGCGGCGGAAGAATGATCTTCAACTCTAGATCTACATTTAGAGGTAAGCAAAGTTGGGTTCCTTGAACATTCACCATACCCAAGCTTAAACCCTTGATTCAAGTAGGGTTTCTTGAGATCTTATAAATCCCCTTTGAAATGATGAATCTAAGGTTTAATGGATGATTTATGTGTTGATCTTGAAGGATTTGAAAAGGTATTGACCAGGTGGAAGAAGCATTGTGGGTTTGAAGTGATTTGGAGGGTTTGAAGTTGTTCTTGATCAAAGAAGGTAAGATGGTTTCCCATCCATTGAATCTAACCTAGATCTAGGTTAGAACCATCCTATAAGACCTTAAAGGTGTGAAGAATGGGTTGGGAAAAGCCCCATTTGAATCCCCAAAGAATGGAGGAAGTTGGAAAGAAACAGCAGGTTTCCCGCCAAGACCGGTGGGTGGAACCGGTGGGCCATCTGGCCCGCCTGTGAGCACCCACCTGAGAGGGCAGGGCCTTCGGGCCCAACCGACGGGCCAAACCGGTGGGTCAACCGGCGGGCCCCTACCCTCCGGTCCAAACCGGTGGGCCAAACAGACCACTTGTCTGACCCACCTGTGTGGCCCCGAAGGTGATTATTACATCCGATTGGACCCAAATCGGACGTGCGACCTTCTTTTAACGTTCTAAACATGATTTTGTCATCGGATCGTGTTAATTTTGATTCCAAAATGGTGAAGTACTAACCCCGCTCAATCATGTTAGGTTCACCAAATCCTACACGTTTCGCACCGGATCTCTCCTGTACCGAACGGGAATCCTTGAACACTACAGGTAAGTGGGGAGAGGACGTTTGGCCTTGTTTCAAGGCATTGTTTGGCATTCATTTAAATGTATCTAGTCTAGTCATGCCATCATGAATATGCTATGTAGATTAGTCATCCTCCCATTGCTATGCATGTGTGATATGTTTACTTTCTAAATGCCAAATGATGAAATGCTTATGTGATGAATGTTGACATCATGGTGCATAATGCATTGATAGACTAGATGCCGTAGTCGACTTGGAGACGAGTGCATTAGTGGCCCGTGGTATGGGATGCGGAGGCACTATGCAATCGTACTATTGTCATATAGGAGCATGCGGTTTAGGATTTCACCGTCCCGTGCTACGACCCTTCCCAACAGGGGTTAAGGTGTTGGGTTACCATTTGGGAGGAAGCAGTGGTCGCGGTTGTCGGGTCACTGTGGCGGTTAGACATAACGCCCGGCGGGTCAATAGGACAGTCGGCAACCCCGGTGGTACATTCAAGAGGGCCAATCATACTGCTTTAAAATTGTTGGAGTCAGCACCTTTAATTTCAGTCATTTACATTTATGTTGAGAGCCGGTGGACGGCATTGTTTTTACTTTCTGAGTACTCACGGTGGGCCTTCTCCGATAGCCCTATGGGCGTATCGCGGGATGGAGTTCGCGGCTCGTACCCGGAGTATACGCGCACTGTGGCTGTAGTAGCACTAAACCGAAGACTTAGTAATGTTGCTTAGGTGGATGTGATTTAAAATGTAATGCATAACATGTAGTGCATATGATTGTGTTTTGATGTATGGACTGCTATGTGGTCCATCTTACCACTTACTGAGCTAGTGAGCTCATCCCACGTGTGCACCCCTTTTTAGATGATTTTACAGGTCATACATCTGAAGAGCACGGGGTGGGTCCCACAGTCGAGTTCCCCGAAGAGGACTGGTGGACCCCTGAGGAGTTAGAGCATGGCATTGACTGCTCGTGCGAGAGTTGTGCTGCGGGACCGCAGTTCTGATGTCGAGCTGAGCTCCACTTCTAAGGCCGAGCTGAGCTCTACCATGTGATGCCAAGCTGGGCTCAACCCTTGATGCCGAGCTGAGCTCCAGCCTTTGATGCCGAGCCGAGCTGTGTACTCTGATTATTTTGATGGATTCCTTTATATACTTGATATGTGAATTGTATTTTTATTGTGTAAATATCATGCCTTCGGACCCACATGTATATAACTATTGTATCACAATTCGGGTATCAAGTATTATGGGATTATTCACAGGTAAAACTTAGTCTTCCGCTGATCTGATGAGCTTATATTAGTTGTGTGTATGCTGTGGTGGAATACAATATCAGATGATCCTGGCAGGTTTGGGTTAACCGGTGTTAACCCGATCACTGGCTCGGTTCAGTGTGAACGGGGTGTGACACTCGCTATGGAAACTCAAATTGATAGGCTTAGGGTTTTTTTCCTTTGAGGATGTAATAGAACCTAGAGCAATTTACATCCCCCTCCCTTGTGTTTTTAGAAATTATATAATCCTCCATTGTAGTATGTTAGCTTTTACTAAAATACTCACTGTTAAAATTATACTATTAAGTTAGACAAATAATTCAATAATGCCCAATTTACCCTTCAATATTGTTAAAAAAATATTTCACTCTTTCCAATTCCCTCATAAATCCTCTTCACAGGGAAGCAAAATCTTCATAGGAATGAAAATGACGGCAGGTGAAACTCGCCTAACTATGAAATTTCTAAATCGTAAAACATCATGTCTACTAGCACTTTTCTCTCTCCTAAGTAACTTTTCTCTGTGGTCAATGAAGAAGGACCCAACACTCGAGTCAACCCTTTATCGGAACTGTCATTGGATCATGAACAATCAGATTAAGAACATCATTTTTCGATGCCCAAACCAGGTCACTACGGTTGGGTTCATCTAGAAAAAACTCAAGACACTTGATCTACAAGGTAAAACTCTCAATTGGTTGATGAAGTACCCTTGTTGCTTCGAAGTTTATCGTGAGAATGACGCACAATATTGCCGATTAACGCAGATGATATCTCTAGTGGAAGAGGAAGAATCCATGAAAGACAAGCAGGAGACTATGTTCATAGAGAGATTAGCAAAGTTGTTGATGATGAGCTCTCGTCTCTTTCCGTCGTCGCCTGATAACTACCTCACCTTCGCCATAAATGTTGACTACCTCTTTCACAATACTTAGGTTTTCATTACCCTAAATCTTCTATTTTCAATCTGGGGGGAAATGGTTTTAAGAACATAGGGTAACATAGGCATTTGATTTGTGGTTGAATTACAAAAGTCTAAAATCGTCTTTTATAATTCAAAACTAACGCGACACTAATAATGTCATTTGACAAGGGAGGATTATGTAATTTGAAAAAAACACAGGGGAAGGGGATGTAATAAGAGCAAAGTAAAGGGAAGAGTACATAAATTGCTTTAGAACCTATCTTTTTTAATGTCATTTTTGTCCCATAAAAAGAGGGGTATAAATACATAAGGCTGCCATTTAATATGAAAATATCGAAACTAGGACACCCAATACATGGACACAGAGTATTTACACAATATTACAACTAACAACCCATTTAAACTCAAGATGAAAAAAATCATGTGAAGTGTGGATAGGGTAAAACTAGGACATAAAAAGTGTGAGTTTTGGTGAAAAGATCCGCTAGTTGATAGTTGGAGCAGACATGTGGTAAGATAAGTTTGCATCAATGAAAATGGCGACCATGATGAGTGACAAGTTCCATGTAACAAGTGATGGATGATGGAGGTTTGGGGTAGCAATGGATTAGGGAGGGTTCTGCAGAGGATGAGGCATGTTCTAGGCGAATTTTTAAGATCAACAGTCACAAAAACTATGGAAAATATCATTTTTAGGAAGGTGCAAAAGAGACAACGATCAACAAAGTTGGATTTCAAATTAATAGGACTAGGATCAACATATTGGAGCAACTGAGCTCGTTTAATAAAAATGCAACACATGAAGGGTTTCATATGGGACAAAGATTCTGGTTCACGGGTGGTTCAAGTAGTCCAGAGGGTTCCATCTAATCAAGGGATTCCTATCAGTTTAGGGGGTTTTTCTCGGTTAGGATTCTATGGATTCCAATTGGTTTAAGGGCTTTTGCCAATCAGGGGGCTAGGGTGAAGCGAGCTAGAGTTAAGTGGCTAGTGTGGGTTAGAGCATAGTTAGTAAATACATGTATTAAACTTGTATTTTTTTCCATTTCTGAATGATTAATTGTTGAATCCGTTATTTACATATAAAACATTGGATATGGAAAAAATATGAGTTTACCAACGGATGCCGAATTAAACACTTATTTTTCACATTTTGTGTATTATTCATTTTAACAATATTTTTAAATCAAAAATCAAATCCCAAAATCCCTTCTCGATAAAAAATCCTAACCTAGATAGGGATGTAGGAATATTCCTTATATACTTCTTTGCCCTAATATTTATTTCAAACGATCATAAGGGGGTTCTTTTAAGTTATATTTTGGCTTAAAATCCTAAGTACATATATGTTTCGTGGTAAATATGTATCTGTATTTTTTTTTTCTTAAAGAGCGTTCTTGAACACGTATCAAACATCATTATTGCACATGTTTTATTACGTCGGATTTTTAAAAAGTATTATTGCCATCTTGCCCATTTAATTGTTGTACGTATTCATTCTCGTATCATTGCAGTTTCCAAACTTACTAACTATGGTTAGAGTGGGGTTACTAAGGGTTAAGGAGGGATGCGGTCAAGTGTGTGTGTGGACTTGAGAAATGGACTTGACATGTGTGGGGATTGGATTGGGTCAAGGGTGGTTTTAAGGTATAGTTCAAGGATCAGTTAAAGGGTGGTTCCAAGGATCATCTCAAGGGTGGTTTCCAATTGGGTCAGGGGTGTTTGTCTTAGGATTATAGGGAGAGTAGGATCTCCGAGGGCTAGGGTTGGGGTTGCATTCTACGCAAGGCATAGGGACTTTTGGGTGATAGGTGTTGCTGAGAAGGGAGAACTGATAAAATCTCTAAACATAGAAAAAAAAAACATTTTAATATGAGAACAACTATATAAACGTAAACATCACACCATCATATTCCACCATAAGTAGAGAAGAAGAAAAATGATGTATTAGAAAGAACATAATTGCATGTCATATGATGTGGACCAATCATATAGACACGATGAAGCATAGATATGGATGCCAATGCTATCAAGCTACTCTATGACAACATCCTTGTTGATGCATGACCACTACCTATATAGGTAGGATCATACACCTTATGGGTATGCAAAGCCTAACAATAATACTTTCAAAATAACAATAAAAACAATAAAACAATCTTGAATAGGACTCACCTCAATGGTGAAAACTCAACAATAATAATAAAAAAATAAGTAGAAGATGGTTGAAAGCTATTTTAGACTCATAAGAGAAGCTTCAACTCAAAACCACACTTGCCTAAGCATTCAGGGCTTCGAAACTTGCTCTTTTGATCCAACTTTAGCCGATGAAAAACTCCATATGCTAAAAAATAGTCCAAAGGATCCTTCTCAACGTGGAAAACCCTACATTTATATTTGAGGGATTGTAACCACTTTCACACGTTTTAAGGTTTGGGAAAACTACCCAAACCATCCATCAAGCATATAAGAGTGAATCATCTCATCAATGGTGCAAATTAGGGCCATGTACTTGACCAAACTCTACATAACTTGTGGAAAGTTCTTATCACGTCATAAGACACATGTGGCTTAGAAAATAACTTAGACGAATTTTCATCCTTAAGGAAGAGGTTGAATCCATGTACAACTCTCTAACTTCGAGGAAGAAGAGTCCTCGTACATCTAAATTACATAAATAATCGACATAATATGCCTTTTGTTGACATTGAGGCCAGAGTGCATCGATGTTGAAGCGGATTTTGTCTTGGTCAAACAAAATCTTCTGAATATCGATGGGGAAAAGGATCTCGATTGACACCATAAGGCACTGTTCGACACTCTAAACTGAGGGGTGTCTACATCGATGGATCCAGTCTTTAATGTCAACACACAATCCCTCTCTGATGTCGATTTATGTAGAAATGTCATTTCATGCATTTTTGAGGCTTTGGCTAGTTTATTTCTAAATCAGGTTAGTTCTAAGAACTGGGTTAGGGCTAGTCTATTTAGGATAGGGACAATAAACTTGGAATGCCTATAATGTACGCTACTGGTGTCCAAATAAGATGATTCAAAAACCATTCTTTCGCTTATTTCGTATACCTCGACTGGGTATAGGAATTAGGGACTACACTGGTTAGCAAAGGCTGTTGCCAGGGAAACATACCGATCATATAAATGGAATATTTCTTAAAATGTGAGTTAATAAGGTTGCTTCCTTCCCAAAATGAGGCTATGGCCGAATAATCCAACATCAAGACATCTCGACAATTCTTGAAGTACATAGAATAAAATTTGTATCATGAGTATTTTGATCATTTTACATAGATAGTTTTTGAACATGTCAATGTTCTCTAGATGTAGAATCGTTATGCCTCAAAGAAAACTCATCACTATTTGAGCAGCCTTGAGGGTGACAAAATAAGGTGTCTATAATGAGGTGATTGGCCAGTGACGTGAAGTGAGGGTATGGTTGGTAGACACATGTCATTCCAAAATAGATGGTGAGGATTAATCCATCCATTTTGAGCATTTTCAACCCACCCTTTAGTGAGTTATTACCACCTGAATATTAATTAAAACCCACTTCGGCTATGTTTGGTTGTAAGGGAATTAAAGAGAAGGGAAGTGAAAATTTCATAATTCAAAAAGAAATATATGTAATGATTACCCATGTTACTTTAACATTAGCTTCAAATCATTCCATATTTGGTTATAAAATTTCACTTTACTTTGCATCCTTAACCCTATGTAAAATAAAAATTACATCTAAAATATATCATTACTAAATATGGTTAAAAAAATTTAGTAGTTTATACAATCATATGGTATAATGATTATAACCTTTTCTTTTTAAAGTATAAAAATTTTACTTTCCTTCCCTATAAATTCTCACTGCAATCAAACGGAGCCTTCGTTTGTGTAAAATTCCCTTCAACAAACCACTGTCTCTTATCACTTGAACCAGCACTTCCGCAACAAATCTCGACTCTAGTATTAGTATACCTACTTTGAACATCAAATTACAGAAAATTGAAAATCCGATTCAGAATTTTGGGAAGAAAATGATTTCCCGAAGCTTACGAGATGGGGGGAAAAAAAAAAAACCATACCTTAGATGTGTGTTCCTAACTAGGACTTCATTTGATTTTAGCTCCTAGAAGGTGTCCACCAGGTTCAACGGAGTTGAGCTTTCCTCGATTTTCCCTTTCAAACCCTTAATCCTCTCTAGGAGTTCTTTTATTTAATCGATATTATCTCTTAGTATGGATGTTCTGTCCATCTATTGGTCATAAATAAGGATGTCAATTGGTCAGTTCGACTCATTTTGGTTTGGGTTGAATTGATTTCGGTGTGTGAATGGTGAAATTGAAACCAAAACCAATAAGGAAATATTGGTTTTTGTTTGGTTTTGATTCTGGATCAATTTGGTTTTAATGTCTTGTATCGTTTTGTAATCAGGTTGGTTTCGTTTTGATCCTGTTTATGTTAGCTTTATCATTCAAATTTATACAAAATTATGTTTTTTTTTTTTTTTCGATTTTATTTTATTTTATGAGTATTGAGCTGATTTCGGTTTTGGTATGGGTTTTGTACCAATTTTGATTTTTACTGTAATTTGATCTGATTGGTTATACCGATTCAAGCTAGGTTTTGACACCCCTAACTCATAAAGTGTGCTTTTGAACTTAATACGAGAGGAAAACCGTAAAAAAAGAAGAAAAAAAAAAGGAAAAAGGAAAAAAGAGAGCAACATGTAAAGTTGATTGATTGAAACCTTGCTTATTTTTGGAGCATCTGATTTGAGCATGGAAAGGCGATCATTCAATCGTTTCCTTCTCCTCCTCTCAGCCATTAGATTCTTGGAAGGCTGACACTCCACCTTCTTGGCTCAATTCTTCCTCTCTACACAAAAGCCCATTATTTAATACAGTAACATCAATAGCTTGAACGGGCATCCACCTTGCATAAGCGTTGAACGGCATTCTTCCTAGTTGGTAGTGAGGTTGGTGATCTCTAGCCTAAAAGGTGTCAATTTGAAATCGAATCTGAATTCAAAACCAAGTCAAATCGAATCAAATTAATTCGATTTCATATTGGTTTTAATTTTGATATTTTAATTCGATTCGGCCTAGTTTCGGTTTCAGCTTAGGAACTATCGGTTCCAACTGAAATCGGACCGAGCCACTTATTAAAGATAGAGAAAAACAAGAATCAATTAAATGCTCCAATGCAATAGTGAATAGTAAACACCAAAAGTCAAGAGTTGAGAACCGTGAGGTAATCAATTACCCCACAATGGCAGTAAGCCACTTATGTGCTTTTTATTTTTTGGTTGAAACCCACTAACTTCTCTCCGTCTCTCTCCTCCCATCTTTGATCGTTTCAAACGTTTCACCCAAACCGATTTCCTAAACCCGAATTGGAACCAGATTATGGAACCCATTTTGAGCCGAATCCAAATCGAAATCGAGTAGGTTCGGATTGAGCATCCAATTGCAAAACCAACTCGGTTCTCTGTTTGGTTTTGGTTCGTACCATCGTTCATATGAATTGAACCAAAATTGAGCCAAAAAATCGAAACTGAACCAATTGACAAGCTTACTCTAGCCTAAGTTTCTCTTTTCTTTTTTCGGCCGATGGACCAAAATGGGTTGTAGAGAGGAGGGGAGAAAAAGATCCCAAAAACTATGGCCTGAACCCGCCTTAAGCCCAAGTAGGGCTTGAGCTAAGATTTTTGACCCTGAGGCAGGTTAGGGTTGGAAAACATTGACCTTAAGTCAAGGTTGGGTTGGGTTGGGTTGAGGCCTAGGTCCAGTCCAGCCGGCCCAACGCCTCAACCTGACCCTTATTTTAACTCTGATTTATAATATAATTTATGATTCATCCTATCTTTTTATTCAAAATAATAAAAATTGGGTCATTGACTCTTAAGTCAAGTGTTCAGACCATCTATTAACATGTTGCATTTTATAATTCTAATATTGATTGATTATTTGATACATTGTTTTGTACATTTTTTTTTTTCATGCATTGGGTACAAATGGCCAAAATAAGGTCAATCAAGGTTAGCCTAACAAAAATCAGGGCCAACTTGGCCTATCGTGGCCCAAATGGAGTCAATTAGAGTTGACATGAGCATCGTAAAATTGAATTTTGAGAATCTTGAATCGGATTGAGGTTTTAAGAAACCCAATTCTGTTTCACCCCCTGGAAACTCCTTAGGCTCCTTTTGGTATCGTTTCTGTTCCAGAAACTCCGTTTCGTGTCAGAAACGGAAATTTCAGTTTCTGTGTCAAAACGCCGTTTTTAAACGATTTAAAGCTATTTGGTGAATCTGTTTCTAGAACAGTTTCAGAACCAAGAAACGACATTTCTGCCGTTTCGTAATGCTTGTTTCAGAAACGATTTTTTTTTTTTTTCTTCTTCTTTTCTTCTAAGTCAATAATTACAAAAATAACATTAAAATACTATAAGCATATAAATTTTTTTGGGACAATAAAATATTACACACCAATGAAAAAAAACATGGTTTCTAAAGGATGAATAAAATACAGTATTACCAATGCCTTGTGCAAGCTAATTATTACATAATTCGCCAAATTTTCACTTTTTTTCCAAGTCTAAAGACTTGAATGCATGGAGGATGTCTTTCATCTTATTTGTTTGGTCCTCTAATCCTTTAAGTGTCCCTTCCAGATATCCTTTCATGTACTCGTTTGAAACGGAAAGTGGTCTGGATGATGTTGATGTTGAGCTTGAGCTTTCTGAACATAATGTATGTTGTATGGTAGAGATATGTGTTTCATCTTTCAACCATACAAACATACCACATCCACGGTTATCAGCCTATATCAAATAATAGATGTGATTAGGGTCGTTGAAATTTAACATCGAATTAAACAAAAATCATAAATTATCGATAGGTATGGGTCAATAGTAGAAATAAATTACCCCAGTTGAACTTGGGCAACATAGAAAATACTGTCCCTTGTTTTGACCTTTCATCGCAGTTCGTACTTTGCATTGACCTTTACCACATCTACATAGATGTAGTTGGTCCACCCACATGAAAAAATTACATGAATCTTCACACTTGAAAAATTCTCTTCCAATATTTTTACCCGACTTGGTTGTATATTTACCACAACTCTTCCCACAAATTTCACAAGTTGCTATCATGAGTGGGGGCATAGAAGAAGTCATCTGTAACAGAAATGTATTTATCAAAAAAGTTAATATAGCATCCAAATATATGACATTCATAATAATATATCAACTTGTACCACATATATAAATGTACCATAAAACAAGTACTACATGGGTTGAAACATCAATTTAGGTTTTCAGTTTTGGCAAAATAGTTATCGGTTTTAGTTTTCAACTAGTTCTGGCATCCTTTGCTGTCTAGCCATTGCATTTGTAATTCTTAGCCTAGTGGCATTCATCTCTTTTGCCCGATTTCGTTGACTTGATTGTATTGTAGAATGATCAACGAAATCTTCATGTGGCGGATTCAAGTCAT
The DNA here is from genome assembly GCF_013358625.1 of Macadamia integrifolia. Lineage (NCBI taxonomy): Eukaryota > Viridiplantae > Streptophyta > Magnoliopsida > Proteales > Proteaceae > Macadamia > Macadamia integrifolia. The sequence goes on from NW_024870591.1 coordinate 171,837, forward strand.
CTTCTGCAACTTTTAAATCATCGTTCATCCCCACGAATTATGCGTCAGCAATATGCTCTTCTCGAATATAGTTGTGTAGCCCATAACATACCAGTACGATTGATGCTTGAGTTTCCACTGGGAACTGATGCATTAGCCTTAAAATTTTAAATTTGTTCTTCAATACCCCAAATGTGCATTCAATAACATTCCGAAGTGATGAATGTCTATAATTGAACAATTCTTTCGCTGTTCTTGGGGATCTTCTATGCCTTTTATAGTCCGGTAGATGGTATCTCTCACCCCGAAATGGTGTCAAAAATCCATATTGGCTAGCATACCCAGAGTCGACAACATAATACTTTCCTACAGACAAAAATTAATATATATTATTACGTATACACTCAAATGAAAAATCTAATATATTAGTATAAAGGTAATACCTGGAGGTGGATGAGGAAAACGCAATCGAGGATCACTTCTTGCCTGTTAAAGTACTCGACAATCGTTTGCACTACCTTCCCATCCCGCATACACATATGTGAATCGCATGTCAAATGAACATGCACACATCACATTTTGAGTTGTGATCCCCTTCCGATTCCTATATCGAATTTGATCCTCTCTTGGAACTACTGCATGGATGTGTGTACCATCTATGGCGCCAATACAATGCTGACATATATTGACAATTAAATGGCCAGTACATATAAGAATATAAACATTTATATATTTAATTATAGACATGTATCATATTAACATACTTACCTTGAAAAAAGGGTAGTATTTCAGGTTCTGTGCAATCTCTATCGGTATCATATTGACGTCTGGCGGTCTGATTTTCTCCTTAGCCAGGTGTTGCATTGCAATCAAAATAAAATTGAATGTCCAACTAACTGTTTCTCCTGAGTGGTTGAAATGATTTTGGGTGTCCCTATTACTTGAACACTTCCCAACAATCCATAGGAACATTCCAAGCTGTTCATCCACTCGGATGTTGGTCGTATCTTTCAACCACCCCCTATGTCTAACATAGTCACATAGGTTAAGGAAGACATGACGTTCCATCCTAAACTCTTCATAGCATCTATTGTCATGCCCATTCAATACCTCATGTATCATGACAGCACCTGGAAATACACTATCCCGACATGGTTCTCGAATATATACAGCCTCACTCAGTAATTCCATTCCCATGTGAATGATCATATCTTCTTCATCACTAGAAGTTTCACATAATGGATTTGACATAACTGCAATAAATAAACAATTACTACACAATTGGAAACAAATATCTGTTAAACATAACAAGCTGACACATCGTCTCAACCCAAACCACATGTTCAACATTACACACATCAATAATAGGAAAAAAACACAAAAGAAATAAAAGCCAAGTCATGCAATGTATCTCCAAAAGTAAAATTACACATCACCCAAAAGTAGAGTCCCGAATCCAAAATTATCAAAAGTAGCATTCAAACACAACATCAACTACTCCAACGCATCTAAAAGCCAAGTCCTCTTCGCAGGCTCTGCACAGACAAACAACTCCCTCCAACTAGGATCAGTACACATATGACTGGTGGCCTTCAAATATATCTCCTTTGATATATCCGGTATGGAGGATATCACCGCCTCACATGCACTCACACTGAAATCTAGAGGACAAGATGCACCTACTCCACCACGAACAGTAGATGTAACAGAAGTACTGGATGCTTTATCAATTTCAATAGATAAATACTTCCCATACAAATCCTTCACATGGCTATCTCTCTTATTGGCGCTCTTTTTTCTTGGTCCCGTAGGTGTCCTATCAAGACTTCGTTTTGTGGTGGTCTGAGTTGGAGTATGAGTATCCTCATGAAAGGGGTCAGACTTGCTTATATGCACCGGGGTACTGGGGGAGTGAGAGACTTGCTCAATATTAACTGTATTAATAGCTTCGATGCCATCCAAATCTTGAGCACTATCAACCCCTAAGTTACCTCTAGCATATGCATCCCCAAATACCATGCTCAACTCTGGCCAATTGTTTAGTCCATACTTCTTGTATTTCAACCAACCTGGATTTGCCTGCATAAGCAGTAATTGTATCACTTAGATGTACTACTCATTGTAATCTAATTTTTAAATAATTGAACTAGCTACTGAAATCTATTGTACTTGTATTGCCCTATCCCATACACCCTCATCATCAACTGTGACTGCTTTTGTCATTGAGTTCCACCCAAATCCAGTTGTGTCAAGCAGTCTCTTGAATTGTTGATACTCGTGTTTCAACTTGTTCATCTTATTGTGTAACTGTTCTCTCCCAACTGGACGATTTAAAGCCTGTTGAAATTGCTTTGTAATGTTCTCCCATCCAGTTTTGTTAAATGAATTACCGGATTTGTGACCATTTATTACAGCTTCTTTCATTGCTTCAATGAAAACAGTGGTTTCAATTTCTGACCACTTAATGGCAGGGATGCTACTTCCAGACATAATAGCTATACATTATAAGTTAGTGTAAAAGTTAGCATACTGGGATACTCATAAAGACCTTTGAGGCTACCAAAATTTATGGTAAAACATAACAACCAAATACAAAATGAAATCTAGACCGAGTGTATCCAATGCATAATAGTCATGACCAAACAGAAAAATAAAGCAGAAAAATAATACTTTCAACCCAAAGGATTTCCATTAGTCAGTAAAAGAATATGTGTATCAGTTTGCAATGAAGTGAAAATTCTAGTTATGGAACAACTCAATATCATGAATTCAATAAGCCCAACATAACCCACTGACCCAAAACTAATATCAAATGGAAATGACCTGTGAAATGAAAGTGGCAGAAAGCAAAGGAACACCAAACCATACGACAGATCACCAATATTACCTAGGTGGCATGAAAATCCAGTCTAGTATGAAGTATACAATTGCTAAGCAATAAATGATGACTGAACTGTAACCTTAAACAAGTTATTTGCCAAGGGACAGGATAATGATTAAAGAGATTTGCCAGATACTTTGCTGTAATAGCCAACAACTTTGCCAACATACTAGAAACTAAACCAAGGATTCATGGAGTTAAAACTTCATGCATAGACTAGACTTATAGGAAGCATTTCCAGATTAGGTGATTTACAGACTTTCAGGGTGGGTCAGAAGAGAATACTAAACAAAGCAGAACTTGGTCTGGGCAAAGACATCAAGAACCTCTTTTTGAGAACAATTTGTCAATTATCAATAAAATTCATTCATCTATTGCTTATATCATGGACCTCTTATAAACTCCAAGACCTTGAAGGTGTCGACTTTTCACAACATAGAAACCATCAGGCAATGGATGGGTCAACGAAGATGCCAATGGTCTGTTTGGCATATAAACCAGACTTATAGGTTTTCAAAACCTTCAAGTGACCCCTCCCCCAACCCCCCCCCCCAAAAAAAAGAAAGAAAAAGATCTGTCGGTTCATGATCAATTTTATTATAGGACTGTTTTCTGACAGGATTTGAAGGATGGGTTCAACTATCGCTACAACCTCAGCTTCAGAGTTAATAAAGGAGCCCAGAGACTGTCTTAAGTCATAAGAATGTTTGGACCTTGGCCATTGGCTTGAAACCTAATTATCCCTTATGTTTACATCTGTTAAGTCATTCAGGGATGCTCAGAAAAGTTCCATTTCAGTAATCTTTCAAGGTGAAACCCTTCCCCTAAGTACCACTCTAGTGCCTTTGTTTCTTTTCTCTTCCTAATTTTTCCTTTTAACTTAATATTCACCAGACAAACCAACTTCCCAAAATTGGGATAGGACTGCTACAAGGAAGTACTAAAGTCTAATATAAAATATAGTTATGATTACACAATTGCACATCACCCAAAGGGTCTTGATTCATCCCTTAGGCATATCCAATTAGTATCTCTAAAACTTGACTGCCTATAAGTGAGAAAAATGCCTGATTGTAGGATTGAATCCATTCCTCCTTTCCAAGATCCTGTGGAAGCATGACTTCCACTGGATAATGACCCTTCATCTTCAATCTCATGAAAAAAAATCAATTCAGGAACCAATTCCAAACTCCTCAATAACCAGATGTGATTTTAAGTTAACAACAAAAGACATCACATAACAGTATAAAATCGATATATTAATTTCTATCAGGTCATTCCAACATTGTTTCCTCTGAGTCATGCTTTTGTCTAAAGGAAATACCATGTTATCACTCCTAGATAAATGGAGGTTACTCTATTTTAAAATAGACTCCGTACATCAGGTTCTAATTTCAGCATACGAACAAAGTAGAAAGGAGTACCAATGTCCCTTTGTTTGAACAAGTCAAAATAATATCCTAGTAAAACAATAACTAGAAACAAGCCAAAATGGAGGAGAATTCTATAACATAGATAAACATTCTCAGAAAAAGGAAATTGTTTACAATGCACTCTTTTTCTTCCAGTCATTCATATCACCCAGCCACCTCTCTCCTTTTCCCTTGGGGATGGAGAGAGGAGGATGATTCAAGTTTTTACTCTGTTACAACAACCAAGCCACTGAAACAGTTCGGTAACTCCAGATAAGGCTAGGATGATGAGTCTTAATAGAAGAGGATGAAAGAGGAATGTGATTGACGTGAGGAAAAGAAAAGAAGTCTGTTGATGGCCAACAAGTCTATACCACAAAAAAGGAAAACCATTGGAAGATGTAGAAAACAAAAGAGGATATGTTATTAAAAATGCCAAATTACATCTGAACAAAGACAAAAGTCTCATAGCAACATTGAAAAGATAACTCCCAAAGCCAACAAAGCAACTTCACGGCTGTCCCTAGCTCTTTCTTAAGAGCTAAAAACAATGTTTCACTAAGAATCCTTTCCTGTTACTGCTTCGGAGAAAATTTATTGATATTGAACCGTTCAAACTATTGTATAATCAATGGAATTCAAAACATTTAGAGATTAACAAGGGGTTATAAATGGCGATGTAACTAGAGAAAATAAAATTAAAGAACTAGATTCACATGAAACCATAATGGAGAAATCGATTGAGAGAGAGAGAGAGAGAGAGAACGCACCTGCGAAAATAGGGTCAGAAAAGATTCTTGGTATGCTTACCCAGGAGACAATACTTCTTTAAACCCTGGAACCAGAATGGAGAAATCAATTGACAGAGAGAGAATGCCCCTGATAAAACCTAGGTCTTACTGTAGCCGAACATCCACGCCTGGGGGTATTGAACCTTAGATGAACATTCGCCGGTAACGATCGCTGGATGCGACCGAAATCAAACGTGATCGACGATGGAGAAGTTCAAGGAGGCAGCCATAGGGTTCCAATTCCAAGAAGAGAAGAAGAAGGAGAACGGACAAGAAGAAATCGCCGTCCTCTAGTAGCAGGCGTTACGTTGATTTTTCGGAAACGAAAGTTCAGAGAGAAGAAGGGAGAAGAAGAGGAGTTAACCTCCAGCCGTTCACAAGATCCCTATCGGAGTTCAGAGAGAAGAAGAGAGAAGATGAGCAGTTACCTCCAGCCGTTCAGAATATCGATATCGGAGTTCAGAGAGAAGAAGAGAGAAGAAGAGGAGTTACCTCCAGCCGAGCTGCCACTGCTATCGGAGTTCAGAGAGAATGAAGGGAGAAGAAGAGGAGTTCTAGCCGCTCGAGCAATCGGGAACGATGGTTTCGAAATAGGGATTTTGAAACGAAACTAAAGTCACGGAACTCCTTTTTGGAGTTCTGACTTTGGCGTCCTTTTTCGTTTTTTTTCTCAATTTTCGTTTCAAAAAAACCGAAACACAGCATAATCCCACCAAACGGTTTTTTGCGTTTTTTGATTCCAATAGAACAAAAAAACGCTAGAAACGTTTTTTTAGAACGACACCAAACGGGCCCTTTTGGTATCGTTTCTGTTCCAGAAACTTCGTTTCGTGTCAGAAACGGTAATTTCAGTTTCTGTGTCAAAACGCCATTTTTAAACGATTTATGCCTGTTTGGTGAATCTGTTTCTAGAACAGTTTCATAACCAAGAAACGACATTTCTGCCGTTTTGTAATGCTTGTTTCAGAAACGGTTTTTTTTTTCTTTTCTTTTCTTTTAAGTCAATAATTACAAAAATAACATTAAAATACTATAAGCATATAAATTTTTTTGTGACAATAAAATATTACACCAACGAAAAAAAAACATAGTTTCCAAAGGATGAATAAAATATAGTATTAACAATGCCTTGTGCAAGTTAACTATTACATAATTCCCCAAATTTTCACTTTTTTTCCAAGTCTAAAGACTTGAATGCATTGAGGATGTCTTTCATCTTATTTGTTTGGTCCTCTAATCCTTTAAGTGTCCCTTCCAGATATCCTTTCATGTACTCGTTTGAAACGGAAATTGGTCTGGATGATGTTGATGTTGAGCTTGAGCTTTCTGAACATAATGTATGTTGTATGGTAGAGATATGTGTTTCATCTTTCAACCATACAAACATACCACATCCACGGTTATCAGCCTATATCAAATAATAGATGTGATTAGGGTCGTTGAAATTTAACATCGAATTAAATTTAAATCATAAATTATCTATAGGTATAGGTCAATCGTAGAAATAAATTACCCCAGTTGAACTTGGGCAACATAAAAAATACTGTCCCTTGTTTTGACCTTTCATCGCAGTTCGTACTTTGCATTGACCTTTACCACATCTACATAGATGTAGTTGATCCACCCACATGAAAAAATTACATGAATCTTCACACTTGAAATATTCTCTTCCAATATTTTTACCCGACTTGGTTGTATATTTACCACAACTCTTCCCACAAATTTCACAAGTTGCTATCATGAGTGGGGGCATAGAAGAAGTCATCTGTAACAGAAATGTATTTATCAAAAAATTTAATATAGCATCCAAATATATGACATTCATAATAATATATCAACTTGTACCACATATATAAATGTACCATAAAACAAGTACTACATGGGTTGAAACATCAATTTAGGTTTTCAGTTTTGGGAAAATAGTTATCGATTTTAGTTTTCAACTAGTTCTGGCATCCTTTGCTGTCTAGCCATTGCATTTGTAATTCTTAGCCTAGTGGCATTCATCTCTTTTGCCCGATTTCGTTGACTTGATTGTATTGTAGAATGATCAACGAAATCTTCATGTGGCGGATTCAAGTCATCTTCTGCAACTTTTAAATCATCGCTCATCCCCACGAATTCTGCATCAGTAATATGCTCTTCTCGAATATAGTTGTGTAGCCCAAAACATGCCAATACGATTGATGCCTGAGTTTCCACTGGGAACTGATGCATTAGCCTTAAAATTTTAAATTTGTTCTTCAATACCCCAAATGTGCGTTCAATAACATTCCGAAGTGATGAATGTCTATAATTGAACAATTCTTTCGCTATTCTTGGGGATCTTCTATGCCCTTTATAGTCCGGTAGATGGTATCTCTCACCCCGAAATGGTGTCAAAAGTCCAGATTGGCTAGCATACCCAGATTCGACAACATAATACTTTCCTACAAACCAAAAATAATATATGTTATTATGTATACACTCAAATGAAAATCTAATATATTAGTATAAAGGTAATACCTGGAGGTGGATGAGGAAAACTCAATCGAGGATCACTTCTTGCCTGTTCAAGTACTCGACAATCGTTTGCACTACCTTCCCATCCCGCATACACATATGTGAATCGTATGTCAAATGAACATGCACACATCACATTTTGAGTTATGATCCCCTTCCGATTCCTATATCGAATTTGATCCTCTCTTGGAACTACCGCATGGATGTGAGTACCGTCTATGGCGCCAATACAATGCTATGACATATATTAACAATTAAATGGCCAGTACATATAAGAATATAAACATTCATATATTTAATTACAGACATGTATCATATTAACATATTTACTTTGAAAAAAGGGTAGTATTTCGGGTTCTGTGCAATCTCTATCGGTATCATATTGATGTCTGGCGGTCTGATTTTCTCCTTAGCCAGGCGTTGCATTACAATCAAGACAACATTGAATGTTCGACTAATTGTTTCTCCTGAGTGGTTGAAATGATTTTGGGTGTCCCTATTACTTGAACCCTTCCCAACAATCCATAGGAACATTCCAAGCTGTTCATCCACTCGGATGTTGGTCGTATCTTTCAACCACCCCCTATGTCTAACATAGTCACATAGGTTAAGAAAGACATGACGTTCCATCCTAAACTCTTCATAGCATCTATTGGCATGCCCATTCAATACCTCATGCATCATGACAGCACCTAGAAATACACTATCCCGACATGGTTCTCGAATATATACAACCTCACTCAGTAATTCCATTCCCATGTGAATGATCATATCTTCTTCATCACTAGAAGTTTCACATAATGCATTTGACATAACTGCAATAAATAAACAATTACTACACAATTGGAAACAAATATCTGTAAAACATAACAAGCTGACACATCGTGTCAACCCAAAACCACATGTTCAGCATTACACACATCAATAATAGGAAAAAACACAAAAGAAATAAAGCCAAGTCATGAATTGTATCTCCAAAAGTAAAATTACACACATCAAAAGTAGAGTCTCGAATCCAAAATTATCAAAAGTAGCATACAAACACAACATCAACTACTCTAACGCATCTAAAAGCCAAGTCCTCTTCGCAGGCTCTGCACAGACAAACAACTCCCTCCAACTAGGATCAGTGTACATACGACTGGTGGCCTTCAAATATATCTCCTTTGATATATCCGGTATGGATGATATCACCGCCTCACATGCACTCACACTGAAATCTCGAGGACAAGATGCACCTACCCCACCACGAACAGGAGATGTAACATGTCACGCCCCGTTCACACTGAACCGGAGCGGTGACCGAGTTAACACCGGTTAACCCAAACCTGTCAGGATCATCAGATACTGTATTCCACCACAGCATACACACACTAACATCAATTCATCAGATCAGCGGAAGACTAAGATTTACCTGTAGATAATTCCCATATACTTGATACCCAATGATGATACCATAATTATATACATTTGGGCCCGAAGGCATGATATATACACAAAAAGAATAAAGTTCAAATATCAAGTATATACAAGAATTCATCCAAATCATCAGAGTACACAGCTCGGCTCGGTATCAAGGCTGGAGCTCGGCACGGCCTCCAAGGTTGAGCTCAGCTCGGCCTCAGAACTGCTGTCCCGCAGCACAGCTCTCACATGCGCAGTCTACGCCGTGCTCAAACTCCTCAGGGGTCCACCAGTCCTCCTCAGGAAACTCGACTGTGGGACCCACCCCATGCTCCTCAGATGCATGACCTGCAAAATCATCTAAAAAGGGGGTGTACACGTGGAATGAGCTCACTAGCTCAGTAAGTAGAGAGGTGGACCACACACAACAGTCCACACAACATAACACATCATATGCACTACATGCCATGCAATTCATTTTAATTCACATCCACCTAATCAACATTACTAAGTCTTTGGTTTAAGTGCTACTACAACCACCATGCCCGTATACTCCAGGTACGAGCCGCGAACTCCCTCCCGCGATACGCCCATAGGGTTGTTGGAGAAGGCCCACCGTGAGTACTCGGAAAAATAAAGACAATGCCGTCCACCGGCTCTCAACAGAAATGTAAATAAATTAAATGACAGTGCTGACTCCAGCAATTTAAAAGCAGTACGATTGGCCCTCTTGAAATACCACCGGGGTTGCCGACTGTCCTACATGACTCGCCGGGCGTAATGCCTAACCGCCACAGTGTCCGACAACCGCGACCCCTGCTTCTCCCCAAATGGCAACCCAACACCTTAACCCCTGTTGGGAAGGGTCATAGCACGGGATGGTGAGAATCCTAATGCCGCATGCTCCTATATGACAATAGTACGACTGCATAGTGCCTCCGTGTCCCATACCACGGACCACCAATGCATTCGTTTCCAAGCCGACAACGGTATCTAGTCTATCAATGCATTATGCACCATGATGTCCACATTCAACATATAAACATCTCATTCAATTGGCATTTGAAAAGTAAACATAGCATATATGCACATCAATGAGTGGAATGACTAATCTATATAGCACATTCATGATGACATGACTAGATTAGATATGGTTATATGAATGCCAAACAAATGCCTTGAAACAAGGCCAAACGTCCTCTCTCCACTTACTTGTAGCGTACAAGGATTCCCGCTCGGTACGGGTGAGATCCGGAGCGAATCGGGTAGGATTTGGTGAACCTAACATAATTGAGAGGGGTTAGTACTTCACCATTTTAGAATCAAAATTAATGAAATCCGACGTCAAAATCGTGTTTAGAACGTCGAAAGAAGGTCCCACGTCCGATTTGGACTCGATCGGACCCAAAAATCATATTCTGGCCACTCGGGTGGGTCACTCAGGTGGGTTGTCTACCCACCGGTCCTACCCGCCGGTTTTGGACCGGCGGGTATGGACCCGCCGATAGGACCCGCCGGTCCTACCCGCCGGTTTGGCCAGAACCCCTCTGGTCCTCTCAGGTGGGTGACTCAGGTGGGTGGTCTACCCACCGGTCCTACCCGCCGATTTTGGCGGAAAAACCCCAGTTTCTTCTCAACTTCCTCCATTCCTTGGGGACCCAAATGGGGCTTTTCTCAACCCATTCTTCACACCTTTAAAGTCCTATAGGATGGTTCTAGCTTAGATCTAAGTTAGATTCGAGTGAGATGAACCATCATACCTTCTTTGCTCAAGAATGACTTCAAACCCTTCCAAATCACTTCCAACTCACAATGCTCCTTCTACCTGTGTCAATATCTCTTCAAATCCTTCAAGATCAACACATAAATCATCTATTAAACCTTAGATCCATCATTTCAAGAGTTGTTTACAAGATCTTAAGAAATCATACTCGAATCAAGGGTTTAAAGCGTGGGTTTGGCGAATGTTTATAAAACCCAGCTTTTCTTACCTCCAACTGTAGATCTCGAGTTGAAGATTACTCTCCCGGCACCGGAATGGCAAGATCGAGCTTCGGCGCCACTGAAATCCTTCCTTTCTTCCTCTTTCCCTTTCTTCTTCCCTTTCTTTTCTCTCTCCTCTTTACTTTTCTCACCAAACGTACGGGGGTAATAAATGGGAGGAAAAGAAATCATAAAGCTTTATATACTATTCCTACTTAAGTGAATAGTGATGGATGGGTCACTCAGGTGGGTAGGTGTACCCACCTGTTATACCCACCTGAGAGTTAAGACTTGGGATTTTTAACCGGGTTCGGACCTCGGCTCGGACCCTACCCCAAGCATACGATGTAGCATACGTATATACCTTAAAATACGGATATAATACCTGTTCTATCCGTACATAGCCTTATGGTAGGTGCACGTACACGGTTTGGGCACTCCCGTCTCTTCTGGCACTGGCTCGGACTTGTCGGGCCAGCCGGTGTTTAAGGTCACCCGTGCCATCATAGCCCATAAGGAACCCGCTCTAATATCCTCTGGCTCGGTTCCTGCATAGTTAAACCGGTTCAACCACGAAATCAGATCGGGTTTAAGAAGCGGGATATTACATTACCCCCCCCTTCTGAAAAATTTCATCCTAGAAATTGCATACCTGGTTGATCAAAAAGATGAGGGTACTTGGCTCGCATTTCTTCTTCTACCTCCCAAGATGCTTCTTCAAGTGAATGATCAGCCCATCGCACCTTTACATAGGAAATGGAGCAGTTGCAAAGGGTTTTCACCTTCCGGTCCAAAATTTCAGCTGGCTGCTCTGTGTAGGTCATATCAGCTTCTAGGTACTCTGGTTCCACGGGTAGTACATGAGATGGATCATGCACATACTTCTTCAGCATGGATACATGGAATACATTGTGAACATCTCCAAGCGAAGGTGGCAGAGCAAGCATGTAGGCTACTGAGCCAACCCGGGATAAGATCTCAAATGGTCCCATGTATCTTGGGCTCAACTTCCCCTTTCTGTGAAACCTTTGCAAACCTTTAGTAGGAGAGATCTTGAGAAATACCTTTTCTCCTGGCTGGAATTCAATCTCCTTCCTGCGGGTGTCCGCATAGCTCTTCTGACGGGACTGAGCTGCTTTAATCCGTTCTCTAATAACGTCGACCTTGTCACAAGTCATTTGTATCATCTTAGGTCCTAACATTCGACGTTCACCTACCTCATCCCAATACAAAGGAGTTCTGCACTTTCTACCATATAATGCCTCATATGGAGCCATCCCAATTGTAGCTTGGTAACTGTTGTTATATGCAAACTCCATAAGAGGTATATATTCTTCCCAACTGCCACTCATCTCCATTGCACAGGCCTGAGCATGTCTTCTAATATCTGTATGGTTCGCTCTGACTGACCATCCGTCTGTGGGTGAAAAGCTGTACTCAAATTCAGTTGCGATCCCAAGGCACGCTGTAAGCTTTTCCAAAATCTAGAAGTGAACCTTGGGTCCTTATCTGAAACAATGCTCACTGGCACTCCATGTAAGCGCACTATGTTGTCCATGTAAAGTTATGCTAGTTTGGTCATGGAGAACTTGGTCTTGATAGGAATGAAATGAGCAGTCTTAGTAAGCCGATCCACGATCACCCATATCGCATCCATTCCCTTAGGTGTACTTGGTAGTCCGGTGACGAAGTCCATTGTAATCCTTTCCCACTTCCATTCTGGTACTGGGAGTGGCTGAAGGGTACCATAAGGTCGATGCCTCTCAGCTTTCACCTTCTGGCAGGTAAGAGAAGTCGCCACATACAAAGCTATGGTGACTTTCATGTTTGGCCACCAATAACTTTGTTTGAGGTCTTTGTACATTTTGGTACTTCCTGGGTGGAGTGAGTACTCGGAGCTATGTGCTTCTCTCACTATCTTATCTTGTATATCCAAATCATCGGGTACACACAATCTGTCTCGAAACATCAATGCCCCATCACTGGCTAAAGTAAAATCTGGGTCACTCATTGTTTGATCTTGAACCTTAACTCTAATCCGCTGCAATTCAGGATCCAAAGGTTGCTTCATTATCACCTCTTGCCTAATTTCCGGATGCACCTGTAGAGCCGACAAGGATACCGTCAACCATTTAAGGTTTTCTGGTTGAGGTTCAAGCTCTAAGGTCGCCCCTTCATACAAGAGGGTTTCATCCATTAGCATCGCCTCTTGCACAAGTGGTGAGCTGACTGCTAAGTATGAGAGCGACACAGTCTGTGTCTTCCGACTCAATGCATCCGCCACTACATTAGCCTTGCCGGGATGATACTGAATATCGCAGTCATAATCCTTAATGAGTTCAAGCCATCTTCTCTGTCTCATATTCAAGTCTTTCTGGGTGAAGAAGTATTTCAGGCTCTTGTGGTCACTGTATATCTCACACTTCTCCCCATACAAATAATGTCGCCAGATCTTAAGGGCAAAAATGACTGCAGCTAGTTCCAAGTCATGAGTGGGGTAATTCTTCTCATATTCTTTTAGTTGTCGGGATGCATATGCTATTACCTTCCCGCGTTGCATGAGAACACAACCCAAACAAACTTTGGAAGCATCGGTATAAACTGTCATTCCACCTGTGCCTTCAAGAATAGTCAGCACCGGGGCAGTCACCAACTTCTCTTTCAGTTCTTGGAAACTCTTCTCACATTCCTCTGTCCAGTCGAATTTCACACCCTTTTTAGTCAACTTGGTCATTGGTGCTGAGATCCGAGCAAAATTCTCGATGAAACGCCGGTAGTATCCAGCCAAACCCAAGAAGCTTCTAATTTCAGTAACATTCTTGAGGCTTTCCCATTCCACTACTGCTTTCACCTTAGCAGGATCTACTTCGATTCCAGCTTTAGACACTACGTGCCCCAGGAATCCAACTTGTTCAAGCCAGAATTCACACTTGCTGTACTTGGCAAATAACTGTTGATCTCTCAACCTCTGTAACACCATTCTCAAGTGTTGAGTGTGCTCCTCCTCGGTCTTGGAGTACATCAAGATATCGTCAATAAAAACAATTACCCATTTGTCGAGCACATCCTGAAATACTCGATTCATCAGATCCATAAATGCTGCCGGCGCATTGGTTAACCCGAAGGACAACACTAGGAACTCATAATGGCCGTATCGAGTCCTAAATGCTGTTTTGGGTATATCACTACTCTTTATCTTGAGCTGATAATAGCCGGACCGAAGGTCTATCTTCGAAAATACCCTGGCTCCTTGCAACTGATCAAATAAATCATCAATGCGTGGCAATGGATACCGGTTCTTAATAGTTAGCTTATTCAACTCCCGATAATCTATGCACATACGCAAACTACCATCCTTCTTCTTGACAAACAACACCTGGGCACCCCAAGGTGAAACACTTGGGCGAATAAACCCATTTTCCAATAGTTCCTACAACTGCATCTGCAACTCCTTCAGTTCAGCTGGTGCCATCCTGTATGGAGCCTTAGATACTGGAGCTGCTCCAGGAGTCAAGTCTATGGCAAACTCCAACTCCCTATCAGGTGGTAAATGCATCAGATCATCTGGGAAAATGTCAGGAAACTCTTTGACCACCTTTACTTCTTCTAGAGGTGTGACTTTTGCATCAACATCGAGTACCGAGGCTATGAAACCCTGACATCCACTTTCTAGTAACTTTACCGCTTGGAGAGCAGAGACAAGGACCTTCCTCACCCTTTTCGTTGTATCTGCTCGGTATACCCACTCTTTCCCATCGTCATCTGTTACCTTAATCAGTCTTTCCGCACAGATAACATTAGCTCGATGAGCCGATAACCAATCCATACCCAATATAACATCAAAATTCTGCATATTAAATTTAATGAGTTGTGCTTCAAAGTTCTTCCCAGTAATCTCCACTGGGCACGGCCCATACACTTCCTTCAACTGTGAAATTTTACCAGTAGGCATACTAACAATCATTCCATGGTCTAGGATCCTGGGCGACATCCCAAGTTTCCCTACAAATCTCTTAGATGCGAATGAATGAGTAGCTCCTGAATCAAATAAAACATAGGCTGGTATGCCTGATATGGGTAGGATACCTAGTATAACAATGCATATAATTTCAGCAGGTCGTCAATATGAATCATAATGAATTTCTTAATTTAAAATGTACCTACTACTACTTCTGTACTAGCCTCAACTTCCTCGGCCGATAGAGCATACATCCTTCCCTGCGGTTGATTCCCTCGAGGTAAGGGAGGTCGGTACGCAGAGGGCTGACTGGAGGGCAAGGCTGGTCGGGCCCGATAGTTTTTCGTATAATGCCCATAGGAATGGCAGTTGAAGCAACGAATCTGAGACATCGGAACTGGAGCGGGGCCCCTCTGCACTTGACCCACTGCAGATGGAGGTCGAGGTGGCCTTGGAGCTGTAGGTGCCACACTAGTGTTCGGGCGAAAGGAAGTAGAACCCGAACCACCAACTGGCCTAGAAGGGTAGCCAGATGGCCTATAGGGCTGCCTATACATAGGCCCAGAACTGTATGATCCACGGTATGCTTTGGAGGAATTTCCCGCATCTGGGAATGGATTTGTTCTCTTCCACAGTCCAGGAGTGAGGGACTGTTCACCCTTCTGCTTATCTTCCATTGTTTTGGCCTTCTGTACAATCTGGCCATATTCGGTCAAATCCAAGACTTCAAGCACAGACCCAATAGATGCTTTTAGGCCTTTTAGGAACCTTGCTGCCTTCTCTTCAGCTGTTCGCATATGCCTTGGGGAAAAATGGAACAAACTTTCGAATTGTTGCTGATACTCAAGGACAGTCTTACCTCCTTGAGTTAAGGCCATGAACTCAGTCTCCTTTCGGTCTCTGAAACTGCGCG
The DNA here is from genome assembly GCF_013358625.1 of Macadamia integrifolia. Lineage (NCBI taxonomy): Eukaryota > Viridiplantae > Streptophyta > Magnoliopsida > Proteales > Proteaceae > Macadamia > Macadamia integrifolia. Next base: position 187,660 of record NW_024870591.1, read on the forward strand.
GATAATGGTTGTCCAAGAACAATTCCTTGAACTGCTCCCAAGTAGGCTCTGGATGAGCAGCCATCAATATAGGTTTGGAGGCTTGCCACCAAGAATTTGCCTCTTTCTTGAGCTGCAGCCCAGTACAAATGAGTTTCTGGGCATCCGTGCACTCAAGCACCTCAAATATCTTCTCTAATTCTTGGATCCATTGATCCGGTTCTAGAGGATCACTCCCCACCTTAGAGAATACCGGTGGTAAGTTCCTCTTGAATGACTCCACTACCCTTGACGTATTACTCGTCGCCGGGAAGTTAGGAGCATAGACGGGATAGTAGGAGTATGGAGGAGGCATCCCATGCTGAGGAATACCGAATGGTGGGATTGGAGGTGTACCCACCACTTGTGGTCCCGTTCCCGACCCTACTGGTGGGTCCTGCGGAGTGAGTACCCGGGGAGGTTGACCCGGTTGAGAAAAATCCAACTGTTGCTGGATGGCAGTCATAAATGCTTGTTGTTGCTGAAGCATTTGTTGCTGGAAAGCTTGTTGGGACTGCTGTATTATTGTAGCAACATCTCCCGGTGTGATAACCGGTGGAGGGTCCGGGAGTGCAGTCATAGGTGGGTCCCCATGTGCCCACCCTGACCAAGGGTCTCTGGAGGTAGTGGAGGTGAGGTATGCCCCACAGAGCGGGACCCTCTGGGATTTTATGGTCGACCGACCCGACGAGGACCCCGCGAGGTACCTCGGGCATTACTACCGGATCTAGTACGTACTATCGTATCCCTGTACCTGGAATACATCACACACCATATTGGTTAAACACCATAGTATTGATTTCGGCACACAATCATATGCCATTACATGAGGTGTTGTAGTGTATGATAGCCTGTAAATAATCATAGCTCAATTCCAAGATGCAGGCAAAGTCCACAACATACATGCTAATGGTCCCACTTGACCATAGCATATTAATCATAGGAATAACATCCATAGCGAAAATCAATGTAATCGTGCTAGGAGGAGAGAAGGGAAAAAGAAAAGAAGGAGAATTTTCAAATTTTCAAAATTTTTTCCCAACTGCCATAACCGGTGGGCTGAACCGGCGGGTAGGAGCCCGCCGGTTATACCCGCCGGTCTTCACTGCCTTAACCGGCGGGTGGCACCAGCGGGTAGGAGCCCGCCGGTTATACCCGCCGGTTATACCCGCCGGTCTTGCCCGTGTTAAAACACGAACAGGGCCTGTAGGGCCCTGTTCAGTCTTGTCTCTTTCCCCATCACCTTTCTCTTTCTTCCTTTCTTCCTTGGCCGATCTTGGAGGTCTCCTCGGCGCTTCTACTCACGAGTCCACTCACCTACTCGACGCCTTAGAGAAGAGTCAACTCATCTTCATTCAAGTAAGTTCCTCTTTTTTTTCCTTTTCTCAGAATTTCCATTTGGGTGAAATGCATGAATAGGGTTTACTTTCTAGGCCTCCTTTCCATATTTTTCACCATAGAACAGTCTTTCCATGTGTTTATGATGCTTCTACTGTGGTCATTTGTAGTTTATAGGAATCTTGCCTCTTCATTTGGAGAAAACCCCAATTTGTACCCTAGGTTTCCAAATTTGGGGATTTCTTAAATTCTTACTCTTTTCTCCAATTGATGACTCCTTTGTGATGCATTCCATTTAATTTACACTAGATATGCTTTAGATTTCATGAATCCCCCATTATGCTTGGAATCCCCATGCATTTCCATGAAAATACCTCTTTTCGGCATTGGTTTCCTTGATTTTCATCCATACTTGTACTCATGGAATTCCATATTCTATTTGGGGTATGATCTTGCATTTTCAACATCCCGTTACTACGGCATTTTGTCTTAGTCCTATGGTTTCCGGTTGTTCTCCATTATGTTCGGATTTGAGCAATGGGCTTGAATCCCCTCGTGTTAGATATGCTCTTTGCTTTTGCTGTCATTTTACTGTCTTGGCATGTTTCTATGCGTTGTCAACTACCGTGCTTCATGTCATAAGTTTCCTATCATTCCTAGATCGTTGCCGTTCCCGTTTTGCATGAATTGGTTTTGGATTTCCCCTTTTTAATGCTGCTGTCTTTTCCTTTCTGTACTAACCCTACTTTCTTTCCTTATTGCCAGGATGTCGTCACGCACCGGCAAAGGACCATCTTCCTCTGGCGTTAGACGCAAGACCACCGCTTCTAAGCGGAAAAGTGCAGAGACCAGCTCTTCAGCTCCTCGCACAGGGAGATCTGCACCTGCCCAGTCTGACCCTTCAGACTATGATGAGGAGCACTTCCTTAGTGCAGAGGCAGCAGCCAACTGGCCCAACTTCCTGAAGGGGTCAGTGTTGATGGAGAAGACCGTGGTAGTCGAGGACTTCCACAAGGCTAAGCTTCAGGAGAGGTTCTCAGCATTGGGCTGGGACTCTATTCTTCATGTGGACCGACCATGCTACGAGCAGCTCGTCCGTCGGTTCTACTGTAACCTGGAGGTGTCGTATCCGTACGGGGAGTTCACCATCAGCAGCTTGGTGAAGGGAGTGGATATCCAGCTGACGGTAGGCACCTTGGCCAGCATCTTGGGTATATCGGCGGCGGGACACCGATACTACAGTCCCCCCAGGGGTAGGCCTCAGGGATCGTTCATGAGCATGGAGACACCGGACTTCATCTACGAGACCATCTGCGGCAGCAGCAGTCGACCGGAGTCCGAGACATCCTTCTACCCTGAGGTTCGTCTATTCGTCCGGTTGATCCAGTTCAATCTGCTCCCCAGAGGAGGTCATCGGAACCAGGTGGGTTTCATGGCGGCTTTTATTGCCTTTTGTATCTTCACGGCCGCAGAGGGAGGCGGCGAGCACTTGTGCCTTCCCTATATCATTCTCAGAACGATGGAGCACCACACTTCCCACCCAGAGGATGGAGGATTCCCTTACGGCAGGATCCTCACTAGGATCTTCGAGTTCTTCGGGGTGGATCTGAGCGGTGAAGAGGGGAAGACTCCGGCTGATAGGTTCGACCGGAGAAACCTCTTGAAGATGGGTCTTCAGACTCTCATGGATTCACCTCCTAGATCAGGAGCTCAGAGGAGTAGGGGTAGGAGGGCTACCCCTATGGAGGATGTCCTCATGGAGGAGGAGTCCAGTGAGGAGGATGAGGACTACGTTCCTCAGGACGAAGAGGAGGACCCAATGGGTGGCAGCATCCCTGAGGAGGTGCCTCAGGAGTCGAGAGGTCCTGGCCCTAGTTCTTCCAGAGCTACAGCCCCACCACCTGGGAGTGGTGCCTATGACTACGAGGGCCAGACAGCCTCCATGCGGGCCTTGCAGGATGGCCAGGTTCAGATATTGAGGCGGCTGGACGAGATTGTTTCCAGGCAGGCCACCTTGGAGGAGTCCTTCCTTAGGCTGGGTCAGGACTTGGACACCAGGGCCAACGCTATCTCAGCAGACTATGGCCGGCTTCGGATGGAGGTACGGCTGGTGAACGCAAGGTTCGATTATTATGATCACCGCTTCGACGTCAACTCCAGGCCTCCGGCGAACGTGGTGATCATCGACGACGATGACGACGACCAGTGAGGGCTTGGCTTCCCCACCCAGCTGTTCATCCATTTTCTCTTCTTTGTAGACATTGTATATTTATTTCTTCTCATTCCTTGTATATGTATTGTAACTGGTTCATTTATGGAATAAAATATCCTTGGATAGTGGATTTTGTGGTGATTTCATATGTGGAGTACCCGTGTGGTCTTGTGGTGATGTGATTTTTTTTTTCTATCTGTGCTCTTTGTTATATTATTATCTGTTGTTTATCAGGTTTTGTGTAAAATTTTTGGAAATCCCATTTTACGCCGTTATGCTGCCGAAATTTCGTCGAAATAGTACTTTATAGGTTATAGTTCCAATCTAATTACCTTTTATCTACACTCACGCATGCCATGAATGCAACTTATAATATAACCTCATTTTATACTTTCTTTCTTTGACTTTTAATCTTTAAGCTTTTATCTTTACCCAACCCCATTTTCCTATTATAGAGTCTACGGGATTCTAATGGTATACTTTAGTGGAGCAGAGCATCACGCTCTGATACCACCATTTGTCACACCCCGTTCACACTGAACCGGAGCGGTGACCGAGTTAACACCGGTTAACCCAAACCTGCCAGGATCATCAGATACTGTATCCCACCACAGCATACACACACTAACATAAATTCATCAGATCAGCGGAAGACTTAGTTTTACCTGTGAATAACTCCCATATACTTGATACCCAATTGGTGATACAATAATTATATACATTTGGGCCCGAAGGCATGATATATACACAAAAAGAATAAAGTTCAAATATCAAGTATATACAAGAAATCATCAAAATCATCAGAGTACACAGCTCGGCTCGGTATCAAGGCTGGAGCTCAGCTCGGCATCAAGGGTTGTGCCCAGCTCGGCATCACATGTAAGAGCTCAGCTCGGCCTCAGTAGTGGAGCTCAGCACGGCCTCCAAGGTGGAGCTCAGTTCGGCCTCAGAACTGCTGTCCCGCAGTACAGCTCTCGCACACGCAGTCAGCGCCGTGCTCTAACTCCTCAGGGGTCCACCAGTCCTCTTCAGGAAACTCGACTGGGGGACCCACCCCATGCTCCTCAGATGCATGACCTGCAAAATCATCTAAAAAGGGGGTGTACACGTGGAATGAGCTCACTAGCTCAGTAAGTAGAGAGGTGGACCACACACAACAGTCCACACATCACAACACATCATATGCACTACATGCCATGCAATTCATTTTAAATCACATACACCTAATCAACATTACTAAGTCTTTGGTTTTTTCAGTGCTACTACAACCACAGTGCGCGTATACTCCGGGTACGAGCCGCGAACTCCCTCCCGCGATACGCCCATAGGGCTGTTGGAGAAGGCCCACCGTGAGTACTCGGAAAAGTAAAGACAATGTCGTCCACCGGCTCTCAACAGGAATGTAAATGACTGAAAATAAAAGTGCTGACTCCAGCAATTTAAAAGCAGTACGATTGGCCCTCTTGAATGTACCACCGGGGTTGCCGACTGTCCTACATGACTCACCGGGCGTAATGCCTAACCGCCACAGTGTCCGACAACCGTGACCCCTGCTTCCCCCAAATGGCAACCCAACACCTTAACCCCTATTGGGAAGGGTCGTAGCACGGGATGGTGAGAATCCTAATACCGCATGCTCCTATATGACAATAGTACGATTGCATAGTGCCACCGTGTCCCATTTCACGGGCCACCAATGCATTCGTTTCCAAGCCGACTACGGCATCTAGTCTATCAATGCATTATGCACCATGATGCCTACATTCAACATATAAACATCTCATTCAATTTGCATTTGAAAGTAAACATAGCACATATGCACATCAATGAGAGGAATGACTAATCTGCATAGTATATTCATGATGACATGACTAGATTAGATATAATTAAATGAATGCCAAACAATTGCCTTGAAACAAGGCCAAGCGTCCCCTCTCCACTTACTTGTAGCGTACAAGGATTCCCGTTCGGTACGGGTGAGATCCGGAGCGAATCGGGTTGGATTTGGTGAACCTAACATAATTGAGCGGGGTTAGTACTTCACCATTTTAGAATCAAAATTAATGAAATCCGATGTCACAATCGTGTTTAGAACGTCAAAAGAAGGTCACACGTCCGATTTGGGTTCGATCAGATATAAGGATCACCTTCAGGGCCACACGGGTGGGTCAGACAGGTGGGCTGTCTACCCACCGGTCTTACCCACCGGTTAGGACCGGCGGGTAGGGGCCCGCCGGTAGTACCCGCCGGTGGTACCCGCCGGTTGGGCCAGGGACCCCTTGCTAGGACTGGCGGGTAGGTACCCGCCGGTTGTACCCACCGGTGGTACCCGCCGGTTGGGCCCGAAGGCCCCCCTGCCTTCTCAGGTGGGTACCCACAGGCGGGTAGGAGCCCACCGGCTGTACCCACCGGTCTTGGCGGAAAAGACACTGTTTCTTCCCCATTTTCTCCATTCTTTGGGGAATCAAATGGGGCTTTTTCCCACCCATTCTTCACACCCTCAAGGTCCTATAGGATGGTTCTAGCCTAGATCTAGGTTAGATTCAAGTGAGGGAGACCATCTTACCTTCTTTGCTCAAGAACGACTTCAAACCCTCCAACCACTTCAAACCCACAATGTTCCTTCCACCTTGTCAATATCTCTTCAAATCCTTCAAGATCAACACATAAATCATCTATTAAACCTTAGATTCATCAATTCAAAGGGGTTTTACAAGATCTCAAGAAACCATACTCGAATCAAGGGTTTAAAGCTTGGGTATGGTGAATGTTCACAAAACCCAACTTTTCTTACCTCCAACTATAAATCTAGAGTTGAAGATCACTCTCCCGGCACCGGAATGGGAAGACCGAGCTTCGGCGCCGCTGAAATCCCCCTTTTCTTCCTCTTCCTTCTCTTCCTTTCTTCTTCCCTTTCTTTTCTCTCTCCTCTTTACTTTTCTCACAAAACGTACGAGGGTAATAAATGGAAAGAAAAGAAATCATAAAGCCTTATATACTATTCCTAATTAAGTGAATAGTGCTTGGATGGGTCACTCAGGTGGGTGCACCCACCTGTCCTACCCACCTGAGAGCCAAGACTTGGGATTTTGACCGGGTTCGGACCTCGGCGCGAACCCCACCCTAGGCATACGATGTAGCATACGTATATATCTTAAAATACGGATATAATACCTGTTTTATCCGTACATAGCCTTATGGTAGGTGCACGTACACGGTTTGGGCACTCCCGTCTCTTCTGGCACTGGCTCGGACTTGTCGGGCCAGCCGATGTTTAAGGTCACCCGTGCCATCATAGCCCATAAGGAACCCGCTCTAATTTCCTCTGGCTCGGTTCCTGCATGGTTAAACCGGTTCAACCACGAAATCAGACCGGGTTTAAGAAGCGGGGTATTACAGATATGGTCCTGCATCTCTAAACTCAAGGATGGGCCCATGGGCTTACACCTGGGAGGACTGTAGAAATGGTGCCTAATGGAAGAGATGTCCAAAATGCTAGCCAGGGTGTCCACAGTCAGGTGAATGTCCACCCCCTTCACTATGCTAGTTATCGCATACTCTCCATACTGGTAAGAGACCTCCAAGTTGCAGTAGAATCTACGAGCCAGTTGCTCATAGCACGGACGGTCTATGTTGAGGATAGACTGCCAACCCAGTGCGGTGAACCTCTCATGAAGCTGAACCTTGTGGAAGTCGCTGACTACCACGGTCTTCTCCATCATCACAGACCTCTTTAGGAAGGCCTGCCAGTTGGTTGCTGCCTCTGAACTTCGGAAGAGTCCCTCATCGTAATCTGAAGGATCGATAGGGGCCTATCCTGGTCGCCTTGGGCGAGGGGCTGGGGAACTAGTCCCTGCACTCTTTCGTTTGGAAGTGGTGGTCTTACGCCGAGTGGAAGAGGATGTGGGTTCTTTGCCCTTGTGAGAAGACATCCTGGCAAGAAAAGAGGAGAAAGAATGATAAGTAAGGATGAGGAACAACAAAGGAAACAAATAGATGGGTGAGCAAGTACAATACATAATGGGGATTATGATAGAAAGAGAAGTGGATAAATCATGGAGAAATGAATAGGAGGAAGCCCCAAAACATGATATCCACTAGCACATTGCAAAACAGAAATGTAATAAAAGGCATATAAAGCATGGCAAGTGAGGAATGATAGAAAAACCCCAATTCTTAATGTGCAAGTTCAATCTAAGAAACATGAAAAGTCTCACAATAGAGTAAAGCTTGAAGCTTACATGTCTATGAATGAAATGCCATCGTTATACAATCTAGAATATGCAAAGACATCTTCTATTATGACATTGAGGTGCAAGGAATCCACAAGTATGAAGTGGTGGATGAAGTGGTGGAAAGAGAATCAAAGAAACCCAACACAAAAGAGATGGATTTTCATGGAAAGAGATGGGATTTCAAGCATACATGACTTTCCATGATCTCTCCAACATTTGAAGTGCAAACCAAGCATAAGGAAACTCATTTGAATCGTTAGTTGGGGAGAAAAGGGTAGAGATAGAAGAAAGCCCCAAATTAGAGAAAATTAGGGCACAGTTGGGTTTCCTCTCAAAAAATTGAGAAGTAAAGCCTAAAACTAGAAATAAACCACAAAGAAAACATCACATTCTCATGGAATCATTGTTCTATGGAAAGAAACACGGGAAAAATTCAAGATTGAGGACTACACATGGATTCTACCTCCAAAGTAGACGTTCTAAGAAGAAAAATGGGGAAGAGACTTACTTGAGAGTAGAGGAGTTGAACCTTCCCAAAATCCGGCGGATCGTTGAGTGAGATCGCGAATGGAAGCGTGAAGGAACTCTCAAAAATCGCCTGAGAGAAAGAGGGGGGAAGAAATGGGAGAAAAACATATGAAAGAGGGCTTAAAAGCCCTGTTCATGTTCTGTATTGGGTTGGACCGCTGGGCTGACCCGAGCTACCCATTGATGGGCAGCCCGCCGGTTGGGAGAAAACTTCAAAAAAAAAAAAGAAGAAAAAAAAAGGTTGGGGTATTATTATTATTATTATAATAATATACCTATGATGAAAAAAAAAGGGGTGTGTGTGGCTAGCACCATATTGTCGAGTGGGACCATCGTACTACTTGTTGAAGCACTAGCACTGTATTTTCGGGGTTAAGTTATGGCTAGTTGCAAAACATCATCCATTATAATACCTTGTGCGTTGGCATATGATTATGTGCCGATATAAATTCTAAGGTGCTTAATCAATGTGGTGTATGGTATGGTCCAGGTGCAAGGATATGATGGTACGTACTAGATCCGGAAGCAATGCACGAGGTACCTCGCGTGGTCCTCGTCCAGTTGGTCAACCACCAGATCCCAGAAGGTCCTGCTCTGTGGGGCAAACCCCACTACCACAACCTCCAGAAACCTTTGGTCAGGGTGTGGCACAAGGGGATCCACCTGTGACTACACTTCTGGACCCTCCACCGGTCATCACTCCGGGTGATGTTGCTACCATAATCCAACAGTCACAACAGGCTTTTCAGCAACAAATGCTTCAGCAACAGCAAGCATTTATGACTGCTATTCAGCAATAGTTGGACGTTTCTAAAACAAGTCAACCTCCCCGGATACTTACTCCACAGGACCCGCCTGTAGGGTCTGGTACGGGGCCACAAGTGGGAGGTACACCTCCAATTCCACCATTCAGCGTTCCTCCGTATGTGGTACCTCCTCCATACCCTTACTATCCGGTATATGCTCCCAATTACCCTCCGACGAATAATACGTCAAGGGTAGTGGAGTCATTCATGAGGAATTTGCCACCTATATTCTCTAAGGTGGGAAGTGATCCTCTAGAGCCGGACTAGTGGATCCAAGAGCTAGAAAAATATATTTGAGGTGATTAAGTGCACTGAGGCAGAGAAACTTATTTGTGCTAGGCTACAACTCAAGAATGAAGCCAACTCTTGGTGGCAAGCCTCTAAGCCTATATTGTTGGCGGCACATCCGGAACCCACCTGGGAACAGTTCAAGGAGTTGTTCTTGGCCAACCACTACCCTCGTAGTTTTAGAGACCGTAAAGAAATGGAATTTATGGCCTTAACTCAAGGGAATAAGACTATCCTTGAGTATCAACAGCAGTTTGAAAGCTTGTTCCATTTTGCCCCTAGGCATATGAGATCAGCTGAAGAAAAGGCTGCAAGATTTCTGAAGGGATTAAAGGCATCCATTGGGTCAGTGCTTGAGGTCTTAGATTTGATAGATTATGGCCAGATTGTGCAAAAGGCTAAGACTATGGAAGATAAACAGAAGGGAGAACAGTCCCTCACACCTGGATTGTGGAAGAGGACAAATTCATTTTCGGACATGGGCAACTCATCCAAGGTATACCATGGGTCGTATAATTCTGGGCCTACATATAGACAACCCTATAGGCCATCTGGCTGCCCTCCTCGACCAGTTGGTGGTTCGGGCTCTACATCTTTCCACCCAAACACTAGTATGGTACCTACAGTCCCAAGGCCGCCCCGACCTCCGTCTACAGCGAGTCAAGTGTAGAGGGGCCCCGCCCTAGTTTTGGTGTCACAGATCCGTTGCTTTAATTGCCATTCCTATGGGCACTATGCTAAAGATTGTCGGGTCAGACCAGTCTTACCCTCCAGTCAGCCCTCTGTGTACCGACCTCCCTTAACTTGGGGGAATCAACCGCAGGGAAGAATGTATGCCCTATCAGGTGAGGAAGCTGAGGCCAGCACGGAAGTGGTAGTAGGTACATTTTAAATTTAAGAATTTCCTTATGTTATCTATTGATGACCTACTGTACTTATATGCATTTTTACACTAGGTGTCCTATCTATATCGGGCATACCAACCCATGTCTTATTCGATTCAAGAGCTACACATTCATTCATATCTAAGAGATTTGCTGAGAAACTTGGTATGTCACCCAGGACCCTAGATTGTGGGATGATTGTTAGTATGCCTACTGGTAAAGTTACACAGTTGAAGGAGGTGTATGGGCCGTGCCCAGTGGAAATCAGTGGGAAGAAATTGGATGCACAACTCATTAAATTCAACATGCAGAATTTTGACGTTATACTGGGCATGGATTGGTTATCGGCCCATCGAGCTAATGTGATGTGTGCTGAAAAATTAATTAGGGTGACAGATGATGAAGGAAAAGAATTGGTATACCGAGCAGATAAAATGAAACGGGCGAGAAAGGTCCTCGTCTCTGCCCTTCAAGTGGTAAAGTTGTTGGAAAGTGGATGTCAGGGTTACTTAGCATCGGTACTAGATGTTAATGCAAGGGTTACACCTCTAGAAGAGGTAAAGGTGGTTAAACAGTTTCCTGACGTCTTTCCAAATGATCTGATGCATTTACCACCTGATAGAGAGTTGGAGTTTGCCATAGACTTGATTCCTGGAGCAGCTTCAGTGTCTAAAGCTCCATACAGGATGGCACCAGCCGAATTGAAGGAGTTGCAGATGCAGTTGCAAGAATTATTGGAGAAGGGGTTTATTCGCCCAAGTGTTTCACTTTGGGGTGCCCCAGTATTACCACCGTATATGCATTGATTATCGGGAATTGAATAAGCTAACCATTAAGAACCGATATCCATTGCCACGCATTGATGATTTGTTTGACCAACTGCAGGGTGCAAGGGTATTTTCAAAGATAGACCTTAGATCAGGCTATTATCAGCTCAAGATAAAGAGCGGTGACATACCTAAGACAACATTTAGGACTCGGTATGGTCACTATGAGTTCCTAGTGTTATCTTTTGGGTTAACCAATGCACCAGCAGCATTCATGGATTTAATGAATCAAGTATTTCATGATGTCCTTGATAAATGGGTAATTATTTTTATTGATGACATCTTGATCTACTCCAAGACAGAAGAGGAGCACACTCAACACTTGAGGATGGTGTTACAAAGGTTGAGAGAACAACAATTGTTTGCCAAATATAGTAAATGTGAATTTTGGCTTGAGTAAGTTGGATTCCTAGGACACGTAGTGTCTGAGGCTGGAATCATGGTGGATCTTGATAAGGTGAAAGCAGTAGTAGAATGGGAAAGCCCTAAGGATGTCACTGAAATTAGAAGCTTCTTGGGTTTAGCTGGGTACTACCGGCGCTTCATTGAGAATTTTGCTCGGATCTCAGCACCAATGACTAAGTTAACCAAAAAGGGTGTGAAATTTGAATGGGTAGAGGAATGTGAGAAGAGTTTTCAGGAAATGAAGAAGAGATTGGTGTCGGCCCCTGTGTTGACCATCCCTGAAGGCACAGGTGGAATGACAGTCTACACTGACGCTTCTAAGGTGGGGTTGGGTTGTGTTCTCATGCAATGCGGTAAGGTGATAGCGTATGCATCCCAACAACTAAAGGAATATGAGAAGAACTACCCCACTCATGACTTGGAACTAGCCGCAGTCATTTTGCCCTAAAGATTTGGCGACATTATTTGTATGGGGAGAAGTGCGAGATATACAGTGACCAAGAGCCTTAAGTACTTTTTCACCCAAAGAGATTTGAACATGAGACAGAGGAGATGGCTTGAGCTCATGAAGGATTATGACTGTGACATTCAGTATCATCCTAGCAAGGCTAATATAGTGGCAGATGCGTTGAGTCAGAAGGCACAGACTGTATCACTCTCACACTTAGCAGTTAGCCCACCACTCATACAAGAGGCGATGCTAGTGGATGAAGCCCCCTTATATGAGGGAGCAACCTTAGAGCTTGAACATCAACTAGAAAACCTTAAATGGTTGACTATATCCCTGGTGGCTCTACAGGTGCATCCGACTATTAGGTAAGAGGTGATAATGAAACAACCTTTGGATCCTGAATTACAGCGGATCAGAGTTAAGGTTCAAGAACAAACAATGAACGACCCTATTTTGTTTTAGCCAGTGATGGGGCATTGATGTTTCGAGGCAGATTGTGTGTACCCGATGATTTGGTTATACAAGACAAGATAGTGCGAGAAGCACACAGCTCTGAGTACTCACTCCAGCCAGGAAGTACAAAGATGTATAAAGACCTCAAACAAAATTACTGGTGGCCAAGCATGAAAATCACAATAGCCCTATATGTGGCGACTTGTCTTACATGCCAAAAAGTAAAAGATGAGAGGCATCGACCTTATGGTACTCTTCAACCACTCCCAGTACCAGACTGGAAATGGGATAGGATTACAATGGACTTTGTCACCGGACTACCATGTACACCTGAGGGGATAGACGTGATATGGGTGATCGTTGATCGGCTTACTAAGACTGCTCATTTCATTCCCATCAAGACCAAGTTCTCTATGGCCAAATTAGCACAACTTTATATGGATAACATAGTACGCTTGTATGGAGTGCCAGTGAGCATTGTATCAGATAGGGACCTAAGGTTCACTTCCAGATTTTGGAAAAGCTTCCAGCATGCCTTGGGATCACAATTGAATTTAAGTACTGCTTTCCACTCACAGACTGATGGTCTGTCGGAGCAAACCATACAGATATCAGAAGACATGCTCAGGGTATGTGCAATGGAAATGTGTGGTAGTTGGGAAGAATATATACCCCTTATGGAGTTTGCCTATAACAACAGTTACCAAGCTACAATTAGGATGGCTCCGTATGAGGCATTATATGGTAGGAAGGGCAGAACTCCTTTGTATTGGAATGAGGTAGGCGAATGCTGAATGTTAGGGCCTAAAATGGTACAGATGACTTGTGACAAGGTTGATGTTATTCGAGAACGGATTAAAGCAGCTCAGTCTCATCAAAAGAGCTATGCAGACAACCGCAGGAAAGACATTGAATTTCAGCCAAGAGAAAAGGTATTTCTTAAGATCTCTCCTACTAAAGGGTTGCAAAGATTCCATAGAAAGGGTAAGTTGAGCCCGAGATACATTGGCCCATTTGATATCTTAGCTCGGGTCGGCTCAGTAGCCTACATGCTTGCTCTGCCACCTTCACTCAGGAATGTTCATAACGTATTTCATGTATCCATGCTGAAGCGATACATTCATGATCCATCTCATATGTTACTCGTGGAACCAGAATATCTGGAAGCTGATATGACCTATGCAGAGTAGCCAGCTGAAATCTTGGACCGAAAGGTGAAAACCCTTCGCAACCGCTCCATTTCCTTCGTAAAGGTGCGATGAGCTAATCATTCACTTGAAGAAGCATCTTGGGAGAAAGAGGATGAAATCCAAGCCAAGTACCCTCATCTTTTTGAACAACAAGGTACGCCAATTTCGAGGACGAAATTTTCAGAAAGGGGGGGTAAATGTGATATCCTACTTTTTAAACCCGGTCTAATTACACGGTTGACTCGGTTTAACTATGCAGGACCCGAACCAGAGATGGTTAAGGCGGGATCCTTATGGACCATGATGGCAAGGGTGACTTTGAACACCGGTTGGCCAGACAAGTCTAAGTCAGTGCCAGAGGAGACGGGTGTACCCAAGCCGTGTACATGCATGTATCATAAGGCCATGTATGGATAAAGCTGGTATGTAGCTGTATCATAAAGCACATACGTATATTATACCTTATGTCGAGTGTGGGACTCATGACGGGAGTCAAATTCCATCAAAATCCCACTTGTTGGCCAATTTTCGGCCCTCAGGTGGGCGGTCACAGGTGGGCGCATCCGCCCACCTGAGTAACCCACCCATGTGCTACTTATGATTTAAAGAAAGTATAAATAGCATTATTTGTATTTTTCAGTATCTCATTTATTACACGGAAAGTCGGTGAGAAAATTTAAGAGGAGAGAGAAGAGAAGGGAGAAAAGAGAACGAAGGAGAAGAAAGGGGAAGGAGGAGGAAGAAGAAATGGATTTAAGCGGTACCAAGGTTTGATCTTCCCATTCCGACACCGGAAGTGTGATCTCCAACACGAGATCTACGTTTAGAGGTGAGCGAAGGCTATATTCCTTAAACTTTCACTATACCCAAGTAAAACCCTTGATTTGGGTAGAGTTTCTTGAGGTCTTGTAAATCCCCCTTGAGATGATGAATCCAAGGTTAATAGATGGCCTATGTGTTGATTTTGAAGGATTTGAAGAAGTGTTTACAAGGTTGGAGAAGCATTGGTGATTTGAAGTGATTTTGGGGGTTTTTGAAAGAATTCTTGAGCAAAGAAGGCAAGATGGCTTCCATTCCTTAAATATAACCTAGATTTAGGTTAGAATCATCTTATGAGGCCTTGAATGTGTGGAAAATGGGTTTGGAAAAGCCCCATTTGATTCCCCAAAGGTTGGGGAAGGCTTCAGGGAAAATGGCATAATTCCACCAAGACCGGTGGGCTGCGATCGGTGGGCCAAACGGCCCGCCTGAGAGCACCCGCCTGAGAGGAAAGGCCCTCGGGGCCAACCGACGGGCCCTTGCCAGTAGGCCGACCAACGGGCCAACCTGCCCGCCGGTCTTAGCAGGCCCTTGGCCTCCACCGGTGGCCCCTACCGGCGGGCCAACCTGCCCGCCGGTTATGACCAGTGGGTCAGGACCGGTGGGCTGACCCGCCCACCTGTGAAGACCGATGGGCTGTGACAGGTGGGCTGCCCGACCCACCCGAGAGGCTCTCAGCGTGATTTTTACATCCGAATGGACCCAAAACGGATGTGCATCCTTATTTTATGATTCTAAACATGATTTTGTCATCAAATCTTGTTAGTTTTGACCCCAAAGTGGTGAAATGCTAACCCCATTCACTTATGATAGGTTCACCAACACTTACGCTTCTCGCACCGGATCTCACCCGTACCGGGCGTGAGTCTTTGTACACTACAAGTAAGTGCGGAGAGGACGTTTGACTTTATTTCAAGGATTGTTTGGCATTCATTCAAATGTATCTAGACTAGCCATGTCATCATGCAAATTATATATAGTTTAGCCATCCTCATATTATTATGACATGTGTGTGGTGTTTACTTTCTCAATGTCAAATGATGATGTGCTTATGTGATGAATGTTGACATCATCGTCCATGATGCATTAATAGACTAGATGCCGTAGTCAGCTTGGAAACGAGTGCATTGGTGGCCTGTGGAATGGGACATGGTGGCACTATACAATCATACTATGTCATATAGGAGCATGCGGTTTAGGATTATCATCTTCCCGTGCTACGACCCTTCCCAACAGGGGTTGAGGTGTTGGGTTACCATTTGGGGGAATTAGTGGTCACGGTTGTCGGGTCACTCTGGCGGTTAGACATACGCCCGGCTGGTTATTAGGACAGAACCTCGGTGGTGTATTCAAGAGGGCCAATCGTACTGCTTTTAAATTGCTGGAGTCAGCACCTTTATTTTCTGTCATTTACTTTTATGTTGAGAGCCGGTAGTCGGCATGCTTTACTTTTCTGAGTACTCACGGTGGGCCTTCTCCGACAGCCCTATGGGCGTATCGCGGGATGGAGTTCGCGGCTTGTACCTGGAGTATACGTGCACTGTGGTTGTAGTAGCACTAAACCAAAGACTTAGTAATGTTGCTTAGGTTGATAAGATTAAAAATGTATTGCATAGCATGTAGTGCATATGGTTGTGATTTGTTGTGTGGACTGCTGTGTGGTCTATCTTTCCACTTACTGAGCTAGTGAGCTCATCCCACGTGTGCACCTCTTTTAGATGATTTTGCAGGTCATCAACCAGATGAGCATGGGGCGGGTCCCACGGTTGAGTTCCCTGAAGAGGACTGGTGGGTCCCTGAGGAGTTAGAGCACGACACTGATTGCTTGTGTGAGAGTTGTGCTGTGGGACCACAGTTTTGATACCGAACTGAGCTCCACTTTTGATGCCGAGCTGAGCTGTACACTCTGATTTTTGATGATTCCTTTTGTGTACTTGATATGTGAATTGTACTCTTATTGTGTAAATATCATGCCTTCGGGCCCACATGTATTTAACTATTGTATCACAATTCGGGTATCAAGTATTATGGGAATATTCACAGGTAAACCAAGTCTTCCGCTGAACTGATAAGCTCTTTCTTAGTTGTGTGTATGCTGTGGTGGAAGACTATATCAGATGATCTTGGCAGGTTTGGGTTAACCGGTGTTAACCCAGTCACTGGCCCGGTTCTGTGTGAACGGGGTGTGACACGACCCACCGGTC
The DNA here is from genome assembly GCF_013358625.1 of Macadamia integrifolia. Lineage (NCBI taxonomy): Eukaryota > Viridiplantae > Streptophyta > Magnoliopsida > Proteales > Proteaceae > Macadamia > Macadamia integrifolia. The sequence continues at coordinate 204,318 of NW_024870591.1, forward strand.
CTGACCCACCTTTAATGACCGACGGGCAGGTCGGCCCGTCGATCAGCCCACCAGTAGGGGCCCACTGGTGCAGGCCAAGGGCTTGCTAGGACCGACGGATAGGTTGGCCCGTCGGTAGGGCCTGCCGGTTGGCCCTGAGGCCCTGTCCTCTCAGGTGGGTGCCCTCAGGCGGGCCATTTGGCCCACCAGTCTTGGCAGGAAAATGGCATTTTTCCCCGAAACCTTCCCCAACCTTTAGGGAATCAAATGGGACTTTTTCAAACCCATTCTCCACACATTCAAGGTCTCATAAGATGGTTCTAACCTAGATCTAGGTTAGATTTAAAGAATGGAAGCCATCTTACCTTCTTTGCTCAAGAACTCTTTCAAAAACCCCAAAATCACCTCAAATCACCAATGCTCCTCCAACCGTTGAAACACTTTTTCAAATCCTTCAAAATCAACACATTAACCATCTATTAAACCTTAGATTCATCATCTCAAGGGGAATCTACAAGACCTCAAGAAACTCTACCCAAATCAAGGGTTTCATTTGGGTTTGGTGAAAGTTTAAGAACATAGCCTTTGCTCACCTCTAAACATAGATCTCGTGTTGGAGATCACTTTTCCGACGTCGGAATGGGAAGATCAAGCCTTGGCACCTCTTAAATCCATTCCTTCTTCCTCTTCCCCCCTTTCTTCTTCTCCGTTCTCCTTTCTCCCTCCTTTTCTCTCTCCTCTTTACTCTTTTCACCAAACACCCAATGTCATAAATGAGAAATAGAAAACTCATAAATGCTATTTATACTTTAAAAAAAAAAACTAAGTACCCACATGGGTGGGTCACTCAGGTGGGCAGATGTGCCCACCTGTGACCGCCCACCTGAGGGCCAAAAATTGGCCAACAAGTGGGATTTTGATGGAATTCGACTCTCAGTATAAATTTCACTCTCGGCACAAGGTATATTATACGTATGCGCTTTAGGATACGGCTACATATCTACTTTATCCGTACATGACCTTATGATATGTGCATGTACACGGCTTGGGTACACCCGTCTCCTCTGGCACTGACTCGGACTTGTCCGGCCAACCAGTGTTCAAAGTTACCCTTACCATCATGGTCCATAAGGAACCCGCCTTAACCCTCTCCGGTTCGGGTCCTACATGGTCAAACCGGGTCAACTGTGTAATTAGACCGGATTTAAAAGTAGGGTATCACATTTACCCCCCCCCCTTTCTGAAAATTTCGTCCTCGAAATTGGCATACTTGGTTGTTCGAAAAGATGAGGGCACTTGGCTTGGATTTTATCCTCTTTATCCTAAGATGTTTCTTCAGGTGAATGATTAGCCCATCGCACCTTTACAAAGGAAATGGAGCGGTTGCGAAGGGTTTCCACCTTTTGGTCCAAGATTTCAGCTGGTTGCTCTGTATAGGTCATATTCGCTTCTAGATATTCTGGTTCCATGGGTAATACATGAGATGGATCATGGACGTATTGCTTCAGCATGGATACATGGAATACATTATGAACATTCCCGAGTGAAGGTGGCAGAGCAAGCATGTAGGCTACTGAGCCAACCCGAGCTAAGATCTCAAATGGGTCAATATATCTCGGGCTCAACTTTCCCTTTCTATGAAATCTTTGCAACCCTTTTGTAGGAGAGATCTTGAGAAACACCTTTTCTCCTGGCTGAAATTCAATGTCTTTCCTGCGGTTGTCCGCATAGCTCTTTTGACGAGACTGAACTGCTTTAATCCGCTCTCGAATAACATCGACCTTGTCACAAGTCATCTATATCATTTCAGGTCCTAACATTCAGCGTTCGCCTACCTCATCCCAATACAGAGGAGTCCTGCACTTCTTACCATATAATGCCTCATACGGAGCCATCCAAATTGTAGCTTGGTAACTATTGTTATAGGCAAACTCCATAAGGGGTATATAATCTTCCCAACTACCACACATTTCCATTGCACATGCCCTGAGCATATCTTCCAATATCTGTATGGTTCGCTCCGGCTGACCATCAGTCTGTGGGTGGAAAGTAGTACTCAAATTCAATTGTGATCCCAAGGCATGCTAGAAGCTTTTCCAAAATCTGGAAGTGAACCTTGGGTCCCTATCTGACACAATGCTCACTGGCACTCCATGCAAGCGCACTATGTTATCCATATAAAGTTGTGCTAACCTGGCCATAGAGAACTTTGTCTTGATGGGTATGAAGTGAGCAATCTTAGTAAGCCGATCAACTATCACCCATATCGCATCTATCCCCTTAGGTGTGCATGGTAATCCGGTGACAAAGTCCATTGTAATCCTATCCCACTTCCAGTCTGGTACTGGGAGTGGTTGAAGAGTACCATAAGGTCGATGCCTCTCAGCTTTTACTTTCTGGCATGTAAGACAAGTCGCCACATACAGGGCTATCGTGATTCTCATGCTTGGCCACCAGTAATTTTGTTTGAGGTCTTTATACATCTTTGTACTTCCTGGGTGGAGTGAGTACTCAGAGATGTATGCTTCCCGCACTATCTTGTCTTGTATATCCAAATCATCGGGCACACACAATCTGCCTCGAAACAGTAATGCCCCATCGCTGGCTAAAACAAAATCAAGGTCGTTCATTGTTTGATCTTGAACCTTAACTCTGATCCGCTACAATTCAGGGTCCAAAGGTTGTTTCATTATCACCTCTTGTCTAATAGTCGAATGCACCTGTAGAGCCGCCAGTGATACAGTCAACCATTTAAGGTTTTCTGGTTGATATTCAGGCTCTAAGGTTGCTCCTTCATATAGGAGGGTTTCATCCATTAGCATCGCTTTTTGCACGAGTGGTGGGTTGACTGCTAAATGTGAGAGTGATACAGTCTGTGCCTTCCAACTCAACGCATCTGCCACTACATTAGCCTTGTCAGGATGATACTAAATGTCGCAGTCATAATCCTTCATGAGCTCAAGCCATCTCCTCTGCCTCATGTTCAAATCTTTCTGGGTGAAAAAGTACTTAAGGCTTTTGTGATCACTATATATCTCGCACTTCTCCCCATACAAATAATGTCGCCAAATCTTTAGGGCAAAGATGACTGCGGTTAATTCCAAGTCATGAGTGGGGTAGTTCTTCTCATATTCCTTTAGTTGTCGAGATGCATATGCTATTACCTTGCCGCGTTGCATGAGGACACAACCCAAACCAACCTTAGAAGCGTCAGTGAAGACTGTCATTCCACCTGTGCCTTCAGGAATGGTCAACACAGGGGCCGACACCAACCTCTTCTTCAATTCCTAGAAACTCTTCTCACATTCCTCTACCCAGTCGAATTTCATACCCTTTTTGGTTAATTTAGTCATTGGTGCTGAGATTTGAGCAAAATTCTCAATGAAGCGCCAGTAGTACCTAGCCAAACCCAAGAAACTTCGAATTTCAGTAACATTCTTAGGGCTTTCCCATTCTACTACCGCTTTCACCTTGTCAGGATCCACCTCGATTCCGGCCTTAGCCACTACGTGTCCCAAGAATCCAACTTGCTCAAGCCAAAATTCACATTTACTATATTTGGCAAACAATTGTTGTTCTCTCAGGCTCTGTAACACCATTCTCAGATGTTGAGTGTGCTCCTCTTCTGTCTTAGAGTAGATCAAGATGTCATCAATAAAAATAATTACCCATTTGTCAAGGACATCGTGAAATACTCGATTCATTAAATCCATGAATGTTGTTGGTGCATTGGTTAAGCCAAAAGATAACACTAGGAACTCATAGTGACCATACCGACTCCTGAATGCTATCTTGGGTGTGTCGCTGCTCTTTATCTTGAGCTGATAATAGCCTGATCTAAGGTCTATCTTTGAAAATACCCTTGCACCCTGTAGTTGGTCAAACAAATCATCAATGCGTGGCAATGGGTATCGGTTCTTAATGGTTAGCTTATTCAATTCCCGGTAATCAATGCACATACGCAAGTTGCCATCCTTCTTCTTGACAAACAATACTAGGGCACCCCAAGGTGAAACACTTAGGCGAATAAACCCCTTCTCCAACAATTCTTGCAACTGCATCTGCAACTCCTTCAGTTCGGCTGGTGCCATCCGGTATGGGGCTTTAGACACTGGAGCTGCTCCAGGAACCAAGTCTATGGCAAACTCCAACTCTCTATCAGGCGGTAAATGCATCAGATCATCTAGAAAGACGTCGGAAAACTCTTTAACCACCTTTACCTCTTCTAGAGGTGTAATCCTTGCATCAACATCAAGTACCGATACTAAGTAGCCCTGACATCCACTCTCCAACAACTTTACCGCTTGAAGAGCGGAGACGAGGACCTTTCTCGCCCGTTTCATTTTATCTGCTCGGTAAACCAATTCTTTTCCTTCATCATCTGTCACCCTGATTAATTTTTCAGCACACATCACATTAGCCCGATGGGCCGATAACCAATCCATGCCCAATATAACGTCAAAATTCTACATATTGAACTTAATGAATTGTGCATCCAATTTCTTCCCACTGATTTCCACTGGGCACAGTCCATACACCTCCTTCAACTGTGTAACTTTATCAGTAGGCATACTAACAATCATCCCATGATCTCGGGTCCTAGGTGGCATACCAAGTTTCTCAGCAAATCTCTTAGATACGAATGAATGTGTAGCTCCTGAATCGAATAAGACATAGGCCGGTATACCCGATATAGATAGGACACCTAGTGTAACAATGCATATAATTTCAGCAGGTCATCAATAGATAACATAAGGAATTTCTTAAATTTAGAATGTACCTACTACCACTTCTGTACTGGCCTCAGCTTCCTCAGCTGATAGGGCATACATCCTTCCCTGCAGTTGATTCCCCCGAGTTAAGGGAGGTCGATACGCAGAGGGCTAACTGGAGGGCAAGGCTGGTCTGACCCGACCATCCTTAGCATAGTGCCCATAGGAATGGCAGTTAAAGCAACGGATCTGTGATGTCGAAACTGGGGCGGGGCCCCTCTGTACGTAACTCGCTGTAGATGGAGGTCGGGGCGGCCTTGGGCCTGTAGGCACCATACTAGTGTTCGGGCGGAAAGATGTAGAGCCCGAACCACCAGCTAGTCGAGGAGGGTAGCCAGATGGCCTATAGGGCTGTCTATATGTAGGCCCATAACTATAAGACCCACGGTACGCCTTGGAGGAGTTGCCCATGTTTGGAAATGGATTTGACCTCTTCCACAATCCTAGTGTGAGGGATTGTTCTTCCTTCTGCTTATCTTCCATGGTCTTAGCCTTCTGCACAATCTGGCTATAGTCTGTCAAATCTAAGACCTCAAGTACAGACCCAATGGATGCCTTTAGGCCCTTCAGAAATCTTGTAGCCTTTTCTTCAGCTGTCCTCATATGCCTAGGGGCAAAATGGAACGAGCTTTCAAACTGCTGCTGATACTCAAGGATAGTCTTACTTCCTTGAGTTAAGGCCATAAATTTCGTCTCCTTGCGGTCTCTGAAGCTACGTGGGTAATGATTGGCCAAGAACAACTCCTTGAACTATTCCCAGGTGGGTTCCGGATGTGCGGCCAACAATATGGGCTTGGAGGCTTGCCACCAAGAGTTGGCCTCCTTCTTGAGTTGCAACCCCACACAAATAAGTTTCTGTGCTTCAGTGCACTCAATCACCTCAAATATCTTCTCTAGCTCTTGGATCCACTGGTTTGGCTCCAGAGGATCACTTCCCACCTTAGAGAATACAGGTGGCAAGTTCCTCTTGAATGACTCCACTACCTTTGACGTATTATTCGTCGGCGGGTAATTGGAAGCATAAGCTAGATAGTAAGGGTATGGAGGGGGCACCACATACGGAGGAACGCTGAATGGCAGAATTGGAGGTGTACCTCCCACTTGTGGCCCCGTACCAGACCCTACAGGCTGGTCCTGTGGAGTAAGTATCCGGGGAGGTTGACCCGTTTGTGAAAGGTCTAGCTGTTGCTGTATAGCAGCCATAAATGCTTGCCGCTACTGAAGCATTTGTTGTTGGAAAGCCTGCTGTGACTGCTGGATTATGGTAGCAACATCCCTCATAGTAATGACCGATGGAGGGTCCGGAAGTGTAGTCACAGGTGGGTCCCCTTGTGTTACACCCTGACCAAAGGTCTCTGGAGGTTGTGGAAGTGGGGTTTGCCCCACAGAGCGAGACCTCCTAGGATTCGGTGGTCGACCGACCGGACGAGGACCACGCGAGGTACCTCGTGCATTGCTACCGGATCTAGTACATACCATCGTATCCTTGCACCTGAAACATACCATACACAACATTGGTTAAGCACCTTAGAATTTATATCGGCACATAATCATATGCCAACGCACAGGGTCTTATAGTGTATGAAGGTTTTGCAACTAGCCATAGATTAATCCCGAAAATACGGGCTAGTGCTTCAACAAGTCGGATGATGGTCCCACTCGACCATATGGTGCTATCCACACACCCTTTTTTTTTCACAGGTATATTATTATAATAATAATAAGAAGAATAATAATACCCCCACTTTTCCTTTTTTTTTTTTTTTTCAACCGGCGGGCTGTCACCGACGGGCAGGTTGGCCCACCGGTCGGCCTGCCGGTCCGACCCGAGCAGAAATACGAACAAGGCTTTTAAGCCCCTGTTCCTCATTTTCTTTTATTCCTTCCCCCTTTCTCTCTCAAGCGATTTTTGAGAGCTCCTTGACACTTCCACTCACGATCTCACTCAACAATCCGGCGGTTTTGGGAAGATTCAACTCCTCTACTCTCAAGTTAGTCTCTTCCCCATTTTTCTTTCTTAGAATGTTTGCTTTGGAGGTAGGATCCATGTGTAGTCCTCCATCTTGATTTTTTTCCGTGTTTCTTTCCATAGAACAATGATTCCATGAAAATGTGATGTTTTCTTTGTGATTTATTTCTAGTTTTAGGATTTACTTCTCAATTTTTTTGAGAGAAAACCCCAACCGTGCCCTAATTTTCTCTAATTTGGGGCTTTCTTCAACCTCTGCTCTTTTCTCCCCAACTAACAACTCAAATGCAATTCTTATGTTTGATTTGTACTTGAAATGTTGTAGAGATCATGGAAAGTCATGTATGCTTGAAATCCTATCTCTTTCCATGAAAATCCATCTCTTTGTGTTGGGTTTCTTTGATTCTCTTTCCATCCCTTCATACTTGTGGATTCCTTTCACCTCAATATCATAATAGTAGATGTTTTTGCATATTCTAGATTGTAGAATGATGGCATTTCATCCATGAACATGTAAGACCTTGCACATTGAGAATTGGGTTTCTTTGATTCTAGATTGTAGAATGCTTTATATGCCTTTTGTCACATTTATGTTTTGCCATAATTTCTATCTTGTCACTGGCCATGCATTCCATCCATAGAATTTCTATCATTCCTTGCTTGTCACATTTTTTATTTGCAATACTTGGGTTTTAGGGCTTTCTCTTATTGCTCACCCATCTATTTATTCCCTTTGCTATGCAACATCCTTACTTATCATTGTTTCCTCTCTTTTCATACTAGGATGTCTTCTCGCAAGGTGTTTGAGATTTAAAATGTAACCGCAAGCGTACGGATCAATAGCTACGGGTCGAACACAGAGAGAGCAGCCACTTTATTTTTTTAACTCTTTTAATAATGCGAAAGTGAACCGATTAATAGTTGTCCTAAACATATGTATCTAAAATAACGTCCTAACCATTCGTCATCTAAGAATTTAAAGACGCAAGCCACGCAATTAAAATTAAATAAATAAATAACTGAAAATAAACAACCCACGCAATTAAAAAAAAAAATAAATAAAGGAAAAAAATGCTGAAATAAAAATAAAGTAAAAGAAAGGGGATAAAGCTAGAGAGAGACTCACAAGTAGGTTTCTCTACTTAGCCCAAGGGATGTATCATAATATGAGCTTCCCTACTTGACCAGAGAGTCACTCTTACAAGGGTTACTCTACTTGGCTTTAGGAAAAGGGAGACAATTAAAATAAAATCAATAAGTTGATGGTTCTATGGCTAGGAGGGGCAAAGCCAACACATACACTAGCCATGAACCTTGGGGGAAAGGGATAGCAATAATGTAACGACTAAAAATAAAAATCCTAAATTAAGAAAGAAAGGGTAGTCAGAAGAGGGAATGAGAGGGGGGAGAGAAGACTACTGAAGGAGCCTACTTACTTGAATCAATGCTTGAACTTGAAAAAAAAACATTGCTCCACTGCTCGTGATCTTGTCACCTAGATCTAAGCCTAGAACTATAACTTAAAAAATTACAACTCAATTGCATAAATCATAAACATAAAAGGGCTGAATAAAAATAAAAGAGTGCTTGCATTAATTGAAATAAATAAAAAAACTATTACAAAAGTGATTGAAGAAAAGATAAAGAAGAACTAAAACTAAAGAGAGAGCAAGAGAAAGAGAGAGCAACTAAAAAAAAACTAGAAGAAGAATGCATTGTCTCCCCTCCTCTTACATGAGTTGTATTTATAGGGAATGGGGAGGTAGGATAACAAATTTCTCTTTCCTAAAAGAGAGAAACCCACAATTGGTTGTGAGATCTTTTGAGACCAAAAGTGCTAAGGTGGAGGAGAGAGAAGAGAGAAATAAATTTTGAGAAATTTCCTATAATTTGTTTGCTTATTTTCTTTACTTTTTTTTTCTAATTTATTTCTCTTCTTTTTCTCCCTCCAAGGAACGATTTTCTTCTTGCTTTATGTGATTTGGACAATCTTTTGGTGGGTGATGATGTGGAGGAGAGAGAAGATTTGGACAATCTTTATTTCTCCCCTTTTTTTCTCTTTCCTTTTTTTTTCTTCTCTTCTCCACGATTTTCTTTGCTTCTAATTTGATGTGGAAATCCCCTCCATGACCTTAGTGCTTTAAGTGAATGAAAAGCAGGAAATCTTCAACAAATTCTCTAAAAAAAACAACCATGAGATTCGAACTTGAGACCTCTTGGTGAGCAAGGGAATTTTGCACACCAAAGCTCACCAACTACACTAGGTAGTTGTTGTTACCAAAAACAAATCTTCAATCACTTAAGGATGTGGTCCATCGATCCTTGTTGCCATTTGGAGTATTCCTTGTACCTCTGAGACAATTGCAAACGGGCTGGTTCTGCATCTCGGTTCAGTTCTGATCCATTATTCTTTTTCTGGCCTGAAAAGAATAATCATTTGTACGGGTGACCAAACGAATGTGTACTTTTAATTGAACACATCCATCTTGCTCAGAATTTCATCCTCTTCGCAACCATGGAAAGAAATAGGACCTCTTTACGTGTAAAATTGAAGATATAGCGCCTGATAATCCTTAAGGCCTTGAAAGTATAAAACCTGCAAAAAGAGAGTAAAACCCAAGGTAGCTCCATTCTAAATATGTAAAATCCATGTTTTACTACCCTAGATTTCACACATAAATGTACTCATCACAAGGGCAAGGAACCCGCATCCTCTTCTACTCGGCGTAAAACCACCGCTTCCAAATGGAAGAGTGCGAGGACTAGTTCTCCAGCCCCTAGCACAGGGCGACCCGGACCTGCCCCTATTGATCCTTCCGACTACGATGAGGAACTCTTCCGCTGTTCAGAGGCAGCAAACAACTGGCAGGCCTTCTTGAAAAGGTCTATAATGAAGGAGAAGACCATGGTAGTCGACGACTTCCACAAGGTTCAGCTTCAGGAGAGGTTCGTCGCACTGGGTTGGCAGTCTATCCTCAACATAGACCATCCATGCTACAAGCAACTGGTTCGTAGATTCTACTGCAACTTGGAGGTCTCGTACCAGTACGGAGAGTATGCGATAACTAGTATGGTGAAGGGGGTGGACATTTAGTTGATTGTGGATACCCTGGCTAGCATCTTAGACATCTCCTCAGCTAGGTAACATTTCTACAGTCCTCCCAGGAGTAAGCCCATGGGCCCATTCTTGAGTTTGGAGACACAGGACCACATCTATGAGACCATCTGTGACAGCAGAGAGCGTCCGGATTCTGAGACATCGTTTTACCCAGAGGTTCGTGTGTTTTCCCGTTTGGTCCAGTTCAACTTGCTCCCCAGAGGAGGTCACCAGAACCAGGTGGGCGTCATGGCAGCCTTCTTAGCTTTCTGCATTTATACGGCCTTAGAGGGAGGTGCCGAGCACTTATGCTTGCCTTACGTCATCCTCAAGACGATGGAGCACCATACCTCACACCCCGAGGACGGAGGGTTTCCATATGGTAGGATCCTCACCAGGATCTTCGAGTTCTTTGGGGTGGACTTGAGTGGTGAGGAGGGGAAGACTCCAGCAGACAAGTTCGACAGGGGAAACCTACTGAGGATGGGTCTCCACACACTCATAGATGTACCTCAGAGAGCAGGGGCTCAGAGAGGCAGGGATAGGAGGACTGCCCATAGGGAGGATGTTCCCATGGAGGAGGAGACTAGTGAGGAGGATGAGGACTACGTTCCTCCGTGCGAGGAGGATTTTGTGGATGAGGATATCCTCGAGGAGGAGCCTCTTGAGTCGAGAGGTGCTGACCCTGGCTTCATAAGGGCTGCAGGCCCACAGCATAGAGCCCCACCACCTAAGAGTGGTACCTTTGATTTTGAGGGCATGATGACTACCATGAGGGCCCTGAAGGAAGGGCAAGATCAGCTGCTAAGGAGACTAGATGAGAGTGCTTCCAAAGAGGAAAGCATCCTAGGGAGACAGGCTACCTTAGAGAGTTCCATCCTCAGATTGGGCCAGGACTTGGATACAAATGCCATTTCAGCAGATTTTTCCTGACTTCAGAGGGATGTACAGCTGGTGAACTCGAGATTTGATTACTACGACCGTCGACTCAACGTTAACTCTAGACCTCAAGTGAACGGAGTAGTAGTATTGGACGATGACGATGATCTTTGAGGACTTAGCTCGCCCGTCGTCACCAGCTTCTCATTTGTTTCTATGTTGTTGATTATGTATTTCTTTCTTTTCTCATTCCTTTGTATTTTTTTCTGTAACTGGTCATACTTGTGGGGTGGTATCTTTTGTTGGTGGCTTGTGCTAGTTGTGGTGTCATTTGTGATTTATGCTTGTTGCTATTTATATATATGTTGTTTACCAGGTATTTGTGTGTGAAAATTTTTGGAATCTTGTTTTAACGCCGTTATGCTGCCGAAATTTCGTTAAATTCGTACTCGATGGGTTATAACATCAAATGACTAATCTTTTATTTATTCTAAGTAGCTTTCTCTCATGTACGCCATGCATGCAATGACTAAATGCAACCATTTTTATTACTTTCTTTCTTTGGCTTTTAACTCTTTAAAGTTTTTTTACATTTACCCAATACCATTTCCTATTATAAATTCTATAGGGTTTAAATGGTATGCTGTGAGTGAATAGAGCATTACGCTCTGATACCACCGTTGTCAACCCCGTTCACACAGAACCGGACCGGTGAAAGGGTTAACTCCAGTTAACCCAAACCTGCCAGGATCATCTGATACAGTATCCAACCACAGCATACACACCACTAAGAAAATGTTCAACAGATCAGCGGAAGACTCAAATTACCTATAAATGTCCCCATTATACTTGATACCCAAATTGTAGTACATAGTTAAGTACATGTGGGCCCGCAGGCATGATATTTACACAAAAAGAATACAACTTACATATCAAGTACACAAAAGGGATCATCAAAAGAATAAAAAAAGTAACCCTGTATGGAGTCACTGCTATGGTCCCACAGCACAACCCTTGCACGTGCAATCCGTGCCGTGCTTATAGTCCTCGGGGACCCACCAATCCTCCTCGGAGAATTCCACTGTGGGACCTGACCCTTGATCCTCAGGCTGGTGACCCGCAAAATCGTCTAAAAGAGGTGCACACATGGGATGAGCTCACTAGCTCAGTAAGTGAAAAGGAGGACCACACAACAGTCCACACAACAATCACAACCATATGCACTATATGCTATGCAATTCATTTTTAATCACATCCACCTAAACAATATTTCTAAGTCTTGGGTTTAGTGCTACTACAACCACAGTGCGCGTATACTCTGAGTACGAACCGCGAACTCCATCCCGCGATATGCCCATAGGGTTGTCGGAGAAGGCCCACCATGAGTACTCGGAAAAGTAAAGTATGCCGACCACCGGCTCTCAACATAAAAGTAAATGACAAAAAATAAAGGTGCTGACTCCAGCAATTTAAAAGCAGTACGATTGGCACTCTTGAATATACCACCGGAGTTGCCGACTGTCCTAATGACCAGTCGGGCGTATGTCTAACCGCCACAGTGACCCGACAATTGCGACCACTGCTTCCCCCCAAATGGTAACCCAACACCTCAACCCCTGTTGGGAAGGGTCGTAGCACGGGAAGATGATAATCCTACACCGCATGCTCCTATATGACGTAATACGATTGCATAGTGCCTCCGCGTCCCATTCCACGGGCCACCAATGCACTCATTTCCAAGCTGACTATGGCATCTAATCTATTAATGCATTATGCACAATGATGTCATCATTCATCACATAAACACATCATCATTTGACATTGAGAAAATAAACACAACACACAAGTCATAATAATATGAGGATGGCTAAGTTACACATAATTTGCATGATGACATGACTAGTCTAGATACAATTAAATGAATGCCAAACAAGCCTTGAAATAAATTCAAACATCCTCTCCCCACTTACCTATAGTGTACAAAGACTCACGCCCGGTACGGGTGAGATCCGGTGCGAGAAGCGTAAGTTTTGGTGAACCTATCATAAGTGAATGGGGTTAGTATTTCACCACTTTGAGGTCAAAACTAACAAGATTTGATGAAAAAATCATGTTTAGAATCCTAAAAGAAGGTCGCACGTCCCATTTGGGTCCATTCGGACGTAAAAATCACGTTGGGGGCCTCTCGGGTGGGTCGGATAGCCCACCTGTCATGACCCACCGGTCCTGACCCATCGGTCATGACCGACAGGTAAGTCGGCCCACCGGTCGGCCTGCTGATAGGGGCCCGCCGATTGGCCCCAAGGCCCTGTCCTCTCAGGTGGGTGCCCTCAGGCGGGTCATTTGGCCCACCGGTCTTGGCGGGAAAATGCCATTTTTCCCCGAAACCTTCTCCAACCTTTGGCGAATCAAATGGGGCTTTTCCAAATCCATTCTCCACACATTCAAGGTCTCATAAGATGGTTCTAACCTAGATCTAGGTTAGATTTAAAGAATGGAAGCCATCTTACCTTCTTTGCTCAAGAACTCTTTCAAAAACTCCAAAATCACCTCAAATCACCAATGCTCCTCCAACCGTGGAAACACTTCTTCAAATCCTTCAAAATCAACACATAAACCATCTATTAAACCTTAGATTCATCATCTCAAGGGGAATCTACAAGACCTCAAGAAACTCTACCCAAATCAAGGGTTTCATTTAGGTTTGGTGAAAGTTTAAGAACATAGCCTTTGCTCACCTCTAAACGTAGATCTCGTGTTGGAGATCACTTTTCCGGCGTCGGAATGGAAAGATCAAGCCTTGGCGCCGCTTAAATCCATTCCTTCTTCCTCTTCCCCCTTTCTTCTTCTCCGTTCTCCTTTCTCCCTCCTTTTCTCTCTCCTCTTTACTCTTTTCACCAAACACCCAATGTCATAAATGAGAAATGGAAAACTCATAAATGTTATTTATACTTTCTAAAAAAAAACTAAGTACCCACATGGGTGGGTCACTCAGGTGGGCGGATGTGCCCACCTATGACCGCCCACCTGAGGGTCAAAAATTGGCCAACGAGTGGGATTTTGATGGAATTCGACTCTCAGCATGAATCTCACTCTCGGCACAAGATATATTATGCATATGCGCTTTAGGATACAGCTACATACCTGCTTTATTCGCACATGACCTTATGATATGTGCATGTACGCGGCTTGGGTACACCCGTCTCCTCTGGCACTGACTCGGAATTGTCCGGCCAACCGATGTTCAAAGTTACCCTTGCCATCATAGTCCATAAAGAACCTGCCTTAACCCTCTCTGGTTCGGGTCCTGCATGGTTAAACCGGGTCAACCGTGTAATTAGACCGAATTTAAAAAGTAGGGTATCATAACTCTCCCCTAAAAGAACATCAGTCAAGACCAAAACAAGGAAGAATCTGCTAGAAATACTCAAGAAAGGGCAACATACCACTAAACTATTGGGACCGAGAGGGGTGCATACTATCTCCTCCAAGAAGGCTCCGCAGTCCCTATCCGGATCAAGAAAGGAGTCCTCCTATACTCCGTTAGCCAAGTACTTCATCTCGTCTGTAGGGACAATCTCTGGACAATGCATAGTGGGTGGAGTAAGACAGGGAGAGCATCCTATGCCAGGACTGAACCATGTTCGGATGGCCATAGGAGGCCAAGGTAGGTGGTTCCTTCCCCTCATGCTAATGGAAATAATAAATATAATAATAAATAAAAATAACAGCAAAAAACAAAAACAATACAATAAAAAAAAGAGAGAACAACAAAACAGGAATAAAAGATGATCAAAATAATGAATGAAATGTAAAGACTTACCAAGGAACCCCATATGGAGTTGCAAATGTGATTCCGGCTGTTGTGAAGAGTCTTCCTGAAAAACCAATCGGCCATGCCGTCATCCCTGTGAGAAGGACTACTGCAACTCTCGAGCTAGACCTCTCCCAAAGTCTTCCTTTTTCTCCTTTTAGCCATATTTTAAAAAATTATAAGAAGGCCAGAAAACTTTCTTAAATTGCAAGAAACCCCAAAAGTTTCCCAATTTGTAAAAAAGCCCACAAGAATATCAAATTCTCCAAATAACTCCTCCTTTAAGAACAAGATGAAGATCTTCAAGAACTTCAAGAACAAGGTGAAAAACTCCAAAAACAGGAAGGAAAATTCCAAGAAAAACCAGAGAGTTCCAGGTACTCACTTCACTCATAAAAGCTAAAAAGAAGAATGAACAGGGGAGAGGGCCCATTTTATATAAAAATAAAAATTATTGATTTGGGATTCCAATTCGGAAGTCCAAATTCAATTCAAAGAAGAACCAAAGAATTAAAAGATTCCAAATCAAGCATCAAAATTCAAACCAAATCAATGAACAAAATTCCAAATCAAAAGCAAGAATTAAAAGATTCCAAATCAAGTATCAAAATTCAAAATTCAAATAAAAAATCCAATTCAATTGTTATTATCTTTTATAGGGTGGAAAGAGCTGCAAGTTTCTTTCATGCAATTGACAAGGCCATATAGCCCAGCTCGGTTCAAAAGAAACCGCTTGCAAAACCAGATAGCCCAGCCCAATTCGAAAAAATCCACCTGGAAGACCATATGGTCCAGATTGGTTCCAAAGAACCAGCCTGGAGACCAAAATTCACTAAACTGGCACATGTGAAGCTTAGTTAAGGAAAATCAAAGAATCAAGTGTTTTACTTGTTACAAGATTGAAAAAGCAATGAATTCCTCTCTTATAACCTTCGGTCCCAAATAGTCCAGATTAGGTCAAAGGACCCAGCCTGGAGACCAAAATTTTCTAAACTAGCACATGTGAAGCCCAGCTAAGGAAAATCAAAGATCAAAGTACTAACATTTTTTTTTCAGGATTGGAAGGGCGACGAATTCCTTTCCACAATTGGCAGCCCTAGGTAAGTCCTCAACTTCAAAGTAGTTAGGAGATATTATCTAGTGCATTTTTCAACTCCGCCATAACTAAGCAAGATGACGACAGTACATGCTCCATGTGACAAAAATGTGGTCATTCTTTTCTTTGCCCTTCGGCAATTAGTATAGGCCTTGGCCAAAGAGGGGCATTTTGTAGACACACAATTTTGTCTTCCTCCCTGGCTATGATGAAATATGGATGTTGGACATGACTTCTGGCTTCTGACCAACAGAGATGCTGATGGAAACACTCCCGGGCCTGAAACCCTAGAAACCCTCGTGCAGGAGGGAAGGGGGTCCAATTTTGGATTTTTATATACGAAGGAACCCAATCAGGATGACCATACAGATGGATAGTACTTGGAAATACGATTCCGATGATATATGGTACGCCAAAATTGGACCGTCGGATTGCTCGCAATCTTCACTGGAAAATCATTTTTTTCGCGCGCATGTCCTCACACCGACCAGCCAGCCAGCCTAGCCTAGCCTACATGCCCCTACCGCATGTTGTGCGCCCCCACCGCATAGCCTGCGTGCCCCCATTGCCTGCTGTGCGTCATCGACGCACAGCCTGTGATCCCTCGCTGCACAGCATGTGCGCCCCCGCCGCTCGCTGCGCGCCACTGCTGCACAACATGAGTGCCCCCCCGCACGCTGCATGCCCCATCGCACAACATGCATGCCTCTGCTGCATGGCCATGCACACCCTGCCTACACAATGCTCATGTTGCCCTCACACCCATGCCAGCCTGACCCGCACACTATGCACATTGCTCGCACACCCATGCATGCACGTGCCCACTGCCCATGCTCGCACTACCTTGACCATTACCCACGCGTCATCCGTCGTGTACCTGTGACATCACCCACACTACCTACCTAAACTTTCTCTCTCCTCTCACTTTTCTGAAAACTGCCTTTTCTGGCTAGACTTTCTCTCTCCTCCCGCTTTTCTGAATACTACCTTTTCTAGCTAAACTTTCTCTCTCCTCTCACTTTTTCAAAAACTACCTGTTTTGACTAAACTTTCTCTCTCCTTCAGCTTTTTAGAAAACTACCTTTTTCAGCTAAACTTTCTCTTTCCTCCCGCTTTTCTGAAAACTGCATTTTTCGACTAAACTTTCTCTCTCCTTCATCTTTTTCAAAAACCACTTGTTTTGGGCAAAACTCTCTCTCCTCCCGCTTTTTTTCGGTTAAATTTTCTCTCTCTTCCTGCTTTTCTGAAAACTACCTTTTTCCTGCTAAAATTTCTCTCTTCTGTCGCTTTTTCAAAAATCACCTTTTTTCGGCTAAAATTTCTCTCTCCTCACATTTTTTTGAAAACCCCCTTTTACCCACTGGACAAAAGTCCTTCCCACCCATTTTTTCCTTCAACTCCCCCCTTTACCTATTGGACAAAAATCCTATCCCCTCAATTTAGGTAGTAGCTTCCCTTTTGTCCACTGGATAAAGGGATTCCCCCTCTCCTTTTTGGTCGGAAAAAAACTTTAAATACCCCCTCCCTTAGAAAAAACAAACCAAGACACTAGAAATCCCCTTTCCCTCTTTTATAGTGAAATTTTCCTGCCCTCCCCCTCTTGATTTTCTTCTAATCTTTGGAGCGATCTTCGTCAAGGTCCGAAAACTCATTCAGATATTTGAAGTGTTCTTCGGGATCTTGAAGATCTTCAATCCAAATTCTTAGTTAGATCCAGTTTTTAGTAAAAAAATAGTATGTTCTTGAGCCACCTCCCTTAAGTGTTCTTGAGTGTTCTTGAGCGTTGTTGAGATAGAAAAACCCATTTTGAGGTTATTTGAGTCTACGAAGAGATCTTTGTTAAGATATGAAACTCTGTTCGGATCTTTAAAGTGTTCTTCATGACTTTAGAGTTCTTTAATCCATTTTTAGGTCAACCCATTTCTTTTCAGAAATAGCTATTCCTAGCTAAACCCCTATCCGAGTGTCCCTAGAATCTTTCTAGAAATAGTCATTCCCAGCGGAAGCTCTGCCGAAGTGCTACCTCATCCCAAATCCAGAAATAGCCTTCCCTAGCCGAAGCTTTACGGAAGTGCCACCTCATCCCAAGCCCAGAAATAGCTTTCCCTAGTCGAAGCTCTGTCCGAGTCCAAATCCAGAAATAACCTTCTCTAGCCCAAGCTCTGTCCGAATCCAAATTCGAAAGTGACAGTTCCTAGCCAGAACTCTGTCCGAATACCATCACAATCAGCATCTCTTAAGGAAGGAAGTTGGAGGGCAAGACCATCTTCCCTTGAGCCAGGAGAACACGAAAGACAGTCTGAACCGGTACTAGTTAGGGGCCCACCCCTATTGACCCGAAACAAGGGTTAAGTTCGTGTATAATTTCTCAACCACCTCATCATAATGTTGACTTTTTACATGCCTTGTTCTATTGTATATAGTAATTTGAATTCAATTAATGTATATATGTGTGATAACTTAGCCATACATGTGGAATAGTGATAATTGTGAAAAATGTTCGTTCTCAAGCATCTAGCAAGAAGACCGATTGAACGGGACAGATTGGGTGCTTAACACCTACCCAACTTTGTAACCTGACATTTACCCTAAATCTCTGGACTAGACCAAATTTTGGACCATTTTCTCAAGAATCGGGCCGACCCCCGAGTCTTAGGTCCATAACCCTAGGGGGCGACTCCAAACCCCATTTGTATTATCCCAATCCCCGAATTGGACCATCATCAAATCCCCGTCTCAAATGACGAATTTTGCACTCTTGCGAAATAGGCCTCCACGTATCACCAAACGGCAATACTGCGGTGCGGGGCCCGCAAGCAAAGCACACCACGACACGAATTCCATTCCCCTCACAAGAAAGTAAAGAAAGAGAGAAATGGGAGGACGGTGGGGGGGAGATGCATAGTCCATTTCTCCGGCCGCGACCCTCACAATCAGTCACACTGCAACCCACGCAGGCCTAGCTAATGCATACACAATGTATGATAAATACAACAACGTGGTGATCAGTGTACTGAAATTCCCCCTTGACCACACCGGATCCTATCCATTGACAACAATAGTCACAATATTAGTTTTATATACAAGTATTTGAATTAATTAACAATAAAGCATACATGAGGTTATTAATTTAAAGCACATGTATGTAATTAAAGGCATCATTTCTAAAATTTAGAAAACACTCCTAAAAGAAGTCAAATCTACCCACTCACATTGTCATTTATCTAGGTGAAGAAATTCCTGAAATCAATCACCTGAATATGCCCTGCTAGACTTCACCGAAATGTGATTGTCTCTATCCTAATTACAAGTATAGTGGGTGCTAAAATATATCTTGAATAATCCTCTAGAAGGTCCCTTAAAATACCCAAAATTGGTTTTAAGAACAGTTTAGTAAGGTCCACCGGTAGATGTCTGATCCACTGGTGGGATCAACCGGTGACCCAAATAGAGACTAAATTTCAATTTTACATCTCAAATAATTCACCGATAGATGTTTGATATACCAGTGGGACCAACCAGTGACAAACAGAGACTGAATTCTGTCAAGTCATCCACTGGTAGATGGGCATTGGTTGATGTTTGATCTACCAATGGATCTACTAGTGACAACCTAGAAAATTCTATTCACTTCAGGGCTAAACCACCTCAAATTGATGGCCGTGTTTGGTTTTTTGGGCTTTGTAGAGGGTCTTTCCACCTTTCATTGGGTTCTAGCTAATCATCTTTTCGCTAGGCCAATCGGGAGTTACGTCGATTCTTCAACCGAAACCCTAAACCCTAAACCCAATATTGAGCTGAAAATGTTCCCGGAGCTTAGGAAACACTTCTTAGAGCTCGGGAAAAGTGTGGGAGAGTGCAATGCCACTACCCTGGCTGGCTAAAGTCATCATGGTTGAGGTTTACCTCACCAACCCGGCAAACATCGAAACCTATGTCTACCCAACCTAAAATGGAGAGAAAAGGGGGTAGGAAAGAGTTCCCTTACCTTAGGAAGTGTCGACAAAAACTAAGGGGTGGCCGAGATTCACTTCTCCTTCTTTCTCTCCCTCTCCCACACTTATAGGGCTGGATTTGTGAACTTTGAAACTCATTTTTCTATTTATAGGCAAGGCTCACTAGGCCTTGTTTGCCTGCCCAGTGAGCTTTACCTAAATGAATTAACCCATTGGTCGGGCCACGAGGATCCACCATGTGGAGTAGGTGGGTCCCATTTTGTGTGGTGACAAGAGTAGAACTGTTACTTCTCGTACAACAGGTCCCACGGGCAGTTAATGCATTTTGAGACTATCAGATCCACCGGTGACACTACACCAGCTAGCTAAACTCAATACTAGATCACTTAGGACCTAATCTCAAGTAGGATATGAAAATGCTGGAAAATTTGAGGAAAAATAGAGAATTCCCACTTAAGGGTTCAATAGACCTCAAACTAGGTCTTAGTACAACTAACAAGGTCGTCAAATAAGTCCCAAAAAATAGTTAGAAGTAGATTAGTAGGCAGACAATTAATCAACAAACTAACCTGGACAACTTAAGGGTTTCGATGGCACAAGGGAGAAACCTTGCGGTTGCTTCAGTAGGCATTGGATGGCCTTGGAATTCTGGTTGAAGAGGCCTCCTAGGTCAGGGAACAAAACCCTAAAAGGACCTTTTAACCAGCTGGCCTATTGTTGGGGAGAACCAATGAGAATCGATCAGCCTTTCAAAACCCTACTAGTGCTATTCAATTTTGATCTTCTGGACTAGCCTACAATCTGAATTGTAGGCTGATGTTTAAGTCTTGAATATCTTAAATACTCTTCGATTACTCACTCACAACATACAAATAAAAGGAAAAAAAAAGAATCGATGGAGGGGTTAAGAAGGGGGGGGGGGTGGGGGAGAAGAATTTAGGGAATGGGCATCTCACCCCTCATGTTTTAGGCATCACACCTCTCAATATCTGGGCTTCTCCCCCCTAAGGTCACATCTATCTTGGCCATGAGTGAATAATCAATGTCATTAATTTGTTTAAATGTTACAATCAATGGGTGCCTCTTTATAGACTTATGTAACTTAGACATAAAGCAAAAACAGAAAAAGGAAATTAATGGACTAAATAAGATTTTCTAATTTGTGTTTAACTTACTAACCAAGTGTCAACCCAATTAGAAATTAACAATTAAACTCAAAATGGAAACTAACTTTAAACATAAAAAAGGAAACGAAATTGAATAACTTGGAATTAAAAAAGGAAACTAAATCCTATGCTAACTTAGGTAATTCGATGGTTGCTTGGGACTCCTCTTCTGAAAGCTGCTTTCTTCAATAATAAGGGACAATTGTATAGCATTCTAAAGCTCCTTTTGAAGACGAGACTTGGTTGAGAAAAGATATGGAGGAGGTTGCCTTGCTATGGAGGGTTCCAAAAATGGAAACTAAATTTGGAACTTGGAGTGTTGGATAGTTGGATCGATGAGAAGATGGACTGTTGCTGCCATTAGAGCGAGCACCAATATTTTGAATCCACTTAAAATCTTGGCTAGTCGATCGAAGTGGGTAGCTCCAGTAGATCCATTCCTAAATCTTTGTTTGCTACTAAAGTCTCCCAACACCAACTTTCTCTTCTCTTGTACTAAAATAAAAAAATAAAATAAAAAAATCAAAATAAGTAGATCAGAATAGCTCGTGGGATGGAATAATAGTGGGTCGAAATGATCAAAATCCTCTATTTGTTGAAGCATAATTGCACATGGACCCCTATCCCCTTATGTTTTTAGTAGTGAAAATTTCAACCTTCAAAGTATAAAAATTTGATGCTTGATTTTATGTTTTTGGATTAATTTACAATCGCAATCATGAATTTCATTTTCACATTGAAACAAATGTTTTCTTAACTAACTAATGATTCATTTATTTAAAGGGGGAGAAACCCTACCGATCTGGTATAGGAAATGCCCAGACACATGTTTTCAGAAGGGCAATGGCTTCTATTCATATCCCCTTAAAAACAAGAATTATGAGTACTAAACCGCAAAAGGGATACTAACAAAAACGAAGCCACAAAATGGCACTTAAAAGATAAAATATTAAATTAGGTTTCTGAAATACCAATAACCTACTGAGTTGGCATTAAGGTTGGCTCTTAATCATTTGGGTAAACACTAAGGTGATAAAATTCTTTCGTAATAAATACTTAGTCCAAATAACTTTTTAGGTTATGTATGCTACTTCATGAAGGAACTCAAGCCTTTGATTGTATCATTGAAGCCAAGGTTTGAGATATATTGAACCCACCTAATTTTGCTAGCACTGCTATAATGCATATTTTGTCTCCAACACTACCCACTTATCCTTGTGTGCTCAAATTATGAAGATGCCATACGAACTTAGGGTCTTAAAACATCCTCTATTGGATGAAGTCGATAATACCCTTGACCTATTGTGCAATACCTTTTCCCACCTATCAAAAAGTCGTAATCAAGGGATTCTCCTTCGCCGTGTCTTAGTAAAAACTCAAAGCTCAATACATGCCATTAAGATTGGATTGCGTTGGAAAGTGCCAATCCAATGCTTTGACGGACTCTGGCCCAATGTCTCCATGTCTTCCATCTTTTGGGTGGATTGACTGTAAGTACAAAGAAAGAAGAAAAAAAGAAAAAGAAAAGAAAAGAGATGGCATCCTATTAGGCTAAGCCTATTAGCAATGGTCAAGAAAAAAAAAATTCAAATTTTTAAAATTTGAGGAGAGAGATTGACACGTAAAAAATCATGGTATAATTATTTTTTTTGTTTTATTATATCTTTTCGTACTTTTTTTTTTCTTGGTTACCAAACATAACCTTAATGAATGATTTTTTTTTTTTTTTTTTCAAAGATGACATTTAGGCCCATTTGTTTAGAGGAGACTTGATGGGGTGGGATAGTTGTACGAACTTTCCCACCCCAATAAGATTTTAGGTCGTTTAAATACCTAGGGTGAGATATCGAGGAGACCAGCAAAAGGTTGTCAGATTTAATTGTTGACGTATGTGGCTAACGTTTTTTCCCAACCCACCCCACCCCACCCCACCCCACCCCGAAGTAGTGGGACTTTACTGAAAATCCAGGGAAACTTCAAGGCAGCACTCGTAGACTCTCCTCCATCTCCGAAACTTCACCTGACCACTCCATCGGCTCTTCTGCAACCTTCTCCGCAATCCTTGAAACCCCTTTGTCCACCTACAAATAATCCAACCGAAACCCTCTAAACCCACCTGCAACACAACGCCCTGCAAACTGGAATCCATATGTTTGTTTCCAATTATTCCCAATGAAATCTCAATATGTTATACCACATGTCGCTTGCAACTCACCCTCCATTGAAAATAAATAAATAAATAAAAATCCTTACAGTACCCCCTTGAACCCATCTATAATACCCAGCCCCTGAATCCATCTACAATCACCGACCTGTAAACCCTATGCAAGCCATTTCAAAGTAGAGATTTACAGCCTTGGCTGCAAGCTTGAAATAATAAAAAATAAAAATCTGCAAAATGCAATGGTGGGGAAGGTGTGAAGGGTCTCGCCTTCTCCATCTACAATCGTCCCTGCAAACCCTAACTTGAGAGAGAAAATAATTCTTTAGAATAAGGAACTGAAGATGAATGAAGTAATATGAATTTATTTAAAAAGTAAAAAAGGAAGAAGAAGAAGAAGAAGAAGAAGAAGAAGAAGAAGAAGAAGAAGAAGAAGAAGAAAGAAAAAAAAAAGAAAGAACGGAAGTGGTGGAGCATCCATGGAGAAGGGGTGGGGAGGTGCATATCTGTGAGGCGAGGATCGCCACAAAACTTCTGAAACAGGGTCATCTACTCTCCTGCAATCGATCTCCCATCTCTCTCTCAGCATAGAGATTTTGACAGCAAAGGAATCTCCCATGCCCAATCTTCCTGCACGAAACGATGGATCTCGACTGCGAGCATCATTGTTGAACAATGACCTGAGATTGCGAAGATGAGGACTCCACTCTCTTTCTCCATCTTCACTTCTTCTGTTCTCTAGAATATGATCACTCCAAGTACCAAACATAGAGATAAACTTGGGAAAATGAAGAATTCCTCACTTTTTCCACGTCGTTTGGTCACGCCACTAACACATGGTTCCACCTTAACAAGTCTCCCACCCCGTACTCCCATCTAAAGAAACAAGATATATGTATATATATATATATATATATTTATTTATTTTTTTTTTTTTTTTTTTGTAAAAGAGGGAGTATTTCTGACCTTGTATACACCATGCAAATTATTCTAAAAGTTTAATCATAGTGTCAAATCACTATAATCGAATCCTTCTTCACCTTGAGAATATATATACTCCTTGTCAGTTCAATTGAAAGTCGAGATTGTGTGGCTTAAGAGGGTGAATGAGGTTCCCTCTTAACCATAGTTGAAGGAAACTGGGTTCCAATTTTATGAAACTTTAGATTCTCTTTTGTTTTTTTTTTTTTGCATAAATGTTACTTTCATTGTTTTTTAGCTGAAATAACCAATGAGATGGGTATCACCAATACAATTTAGATTTTTTGCCAACTAAATGACACTAACTTATTTGACAATATGATTTGAATGTAGCACCAGTAAAAGCATATAAAGATAAGATTTGCCCTTTTATGAGAGGTGGGAAAGTTTTCACCCACGTTGTGTCTGGCATAGGGGTCGCTCTTTCTTCTAAGGTCCTTTCATCCTAAAATATTATTAGAAAAGTAATCCATTACCCACCCATTGATCTGTCATATCTGAAGCGTACACAAACTGAAACATCAAAACTGAGTATCTTTGGGACCAGATCCATTTCTCCCCCTTAGAATTGAAAAGATCTTGCCAACTTGCCCCAGCTTCGCCCCCACCCATAGTGTCGCCATGTGTATAATTTTCAAGGGTTTCCAAATCCCAGTTGCATGATCCTTCTCTCACACTGAAGTTGGACTTTGTGCTTGCCTCCCTCTCATCTATGTTAAGGGTCGTTATCTCTAATTACTACCCAATATTTCAAAACAAGGAATCCGTCGAAAACTGCACAACAGTGATCAAAATAGGTGGGAATCAATTGGATCGATCAAGACCGATTTTGATTCGAAATATTTGATTCATCAATTCAATTCTCAATTGTTAAAATCGTGGTACCATCACACACGATGGACCTATCAGAATCTAGCGAGTATCATCCTAAGGTGGACCCAATCCACTAGGATTACTGATAAGGAACACCCATCTACCCTAGTTTTAGTTCACAGTATTGGATCAAGTATCGACCATTTATAAAATTGATATGTATCAATATTCGACATTTTTACTTTCAAAGATATCAATCTCAACATGGATTTTAACCTTTTTTTACGAGCAACAAATAGAATTCTTATAAAAATGTCACTAGATCGAGCATCAATCTTTTATATCTGATCAAAATCTTGGCCAATTAATCGAAGTGGGTAGCTCTAATAGATCCATTCCTAACTCTTCATTTGCTACCAAAGTCTTCTAACACCAATTGTCTCTTCTCTTCTACCTAAAACTAAGACTGAAATAAATAAATAAATAATAAGTAGAATAAAGAAAGCTGCCAAGTTTGGTAGCTCGTGGCACATAGTTTTCTGGCTTTATGTGTTTACAAAAACAAATATCTACTAAAAAAATGAAAATTGATCCAAAAAAAAAAATAATACTAAAAAATGAAAAACCTTTAAATAGCTACTTCAGAACCATAAAATCTGAAATAAAATAGTGGACGCAGCTGGAATGGTCGGCACCTAAGATCTTGGTTTTGAGCCTCAAGTTCACACGTAGTAGTATCTCCCCTTGTCCCCCCCCTCACCCTTTTGTAT
>NW_024870591.1:229790-235698 GCF_013358625.1 Macadamia integrifolia
ATAATAATAACAATAATATATATATATATATATATATAAAATAGATCAGAACAAGTAGTGTGATGGAAACAATAGGGGGTGAAAATGATCAAAACCCAATATTTGTTGAAGCATAATTGCACATAGACCCCAATCCTTTTGTGTTTTTGTATCTCTATTTCCTTATACTTTTAGTAATGAAGTTTTCAATTTTCAAAATATAAAATTTGATGCTTGATTTTATGCTCTTAGATTAACTTACAATCGTATGCTAATTTTACTTTCACATTGAAACAACTGTTCGCTTAATTAATTAATGATTCCTTTATTTTCTTAGGGGGGAAAAGCCTGTCAATCCGGCGTAGGGAACACCTAGACACACCCCTATTTTCAGGAGATGTGAAAAGACACCTCTACTAGGACAAGTATCCGGGTTTGGCTCTTGAGGGTGACTACTTAACATAAAAATTGTAAAGGCTATGGGTCGAATCTAACCTCGCCCCTTCCAGGTCTAAAGGTGTCAATTGCAAATCAAAATCATTTACATAAACTATTTCAAACTGTTTAAATCAGAACTGATAAACTTTCAACTAATCCTTTCGATTTTGATTTTAGAAATTAGAATCTCTTATTAAAGTATTTGTTTTTGAACAGATAAACTATTGTTTTTGGATATATTAAAATCGATGAGAACCAGTATGCTAACATTTAGACAGTTAGTCTTGGCACTCTATATACATTACCTAGTGTTTTCTAGTTGATTTATATCAATTAGTTTATTTTATTTTATTTATTTTTTATTTCTTCCATCACAATTTGAGATAGAAAATGTTTATTAAACAGTTTAGTTTTCGTTTTACTTTTAATATTTTGAACTGAATCAAAATTGTACCAATTAGTCAAAATCAAATCAATTAACACCCTTACCTAGATCTTGGTGAGCAGAAGGAAGAAGCTTAACTTTATACCCACCAATAGAAACACCAAGATGCCCTTCCTCCACAGAAATAGATACAACAACCATGATACTAGTCAAATTAGGACCACAATGAATGAAAATAGCTTTATTTTGAGTTTTTTAGATCTACCATAATAAGGAGGACCACAAAAATATTAAAATCCTATTTATTTGGGATCTCCTTGAATCAAAACAAAAAGGAAATTCAATTATTAATCCTTAAAAACACCTACCATGGAAATTCTAAACCTCAAGGTGGGTACTACCAAACATAAGCTGCAAAATGGCACTTAAAGAGATCATGTTAAGTCTTAGTAAGACCTAGAACTTGCTGAGTTGGCATTAAGGTTGGCTCTTAACATTTGGAATAAATAATTCGGTGATAGTACTCTTTTTTAATAAATACTCTCCAAAAAGCTTCCTAGGTTTCTTGGTGCAAAACTTGTAAACTTCTAACTTGTGCAAATCACTATGTTTCATCAAGGCTTTTGTTGGATTTGTAAGGAAATAAGTTAGAACCAATCATATCGGCTCTTGAAGGCATTTTCTGATTTGGAACCGAGGTTTGGCTTGGGTGTTCTTTATCCTTTAGACTTCCTCAAAGATCTGATTTCTCTACTCTAAAATGGAAGGAACCAGTGAGCCTTAGTTCTTTCATTACTTGGCCAATCTGGAAAGCCAGAAATGATACTATCTTTGGCAGGAAAAAAGGGGATCCAGGTAAGGTCATATCAGTTCTCGCCTCCTGCCTGTTACCTACTTCGTTCCCTACCTAAAAAAAAAAAAAAAGGATGAGGTCATATTAGTGGCGTCTCAAGCTTTTCATGAACTTTGTTCTGTTATAGACTGCCCCCAAAACAACATTTCACAGGCTACTCATCACAATCTAGAGAAGACCAAATGGGATCCTCTGACCACACCTTCCATAAAGGTAAATGGTGATGCATCTTGGAGTCCAGATCATAGTAAATGTGGGTTGGGTATTGTGATTATAGGCTCTAATACTTTAGTTCTCTTGGCGGTGTCTGAAGCTTCAAGATTTGGAAGCATTTTGGAAGGGGAAACCCTTGTAGTGCGTAGTGGACTTCTAGAGGCAATATCCTTGGGAGTTGAAGCTCTTCAAGTGGAGTTTGACTCCAAGGAGGTCATCAACTATATTCAGAGATCGGCCAACAATCTCCTTTAGCCATTCAACCTATTTTCTCAGATATAGTTGTTCAACCTATTCTCTCAGATATTATTCACCTCTCTACTTGTGTTCAATGTTTGTATTTTCTCCTTTATTTATAGGGATTCCAATCATGTAGTGGATTCCTTAGCTCGGAAAGCACTATCAAGTTCGTGTAAGACAGTCTGCTCAAATTCCATTCCGTGGCTAATGGGGAGTTGTATCTCCCCACCCCTCAAGTGCACCACATGAAATCAATAGATTCCCTTTCACCAAAAAAATAATGGTTAATTAATTTTACCTTCTTCACACAACTAATACTTCCAAAATACTTCTAATTATAAATAGGAAAAATTATTTGGGCACTTTCTATACTACGCCCGATTGCTGCTTGATACCTCAAAAGTTTGAAAATTTTACTTGAACCACCCTTGCATTTAAGACTTATTCAACTAGCCTACATCCATTAATCAGTACTATTTAGTGATGACGTCATGCGCGGGAAAAATATTTAATGCCCAAAATATATATATATATATATATAAAGGATAGGTATACTAGCGTAATACCTAGGAATAAGGTATGCTAGCGGGATTTTAACCGTTAGATGTAACATAAAAAATCTCATGCGTTTATAGGATGAGGTCTTACAAACCTATCCAATACCGCCGCTCCATGGTACTACTCCCCCAACCACGACCCTTTCTCCGGCCAGTGTGCCAGAAGCATCACCGGTAAGTTTAAACATTCCTGCAACTCCGGCAGCGGCTCGGGCCAGTAGCAGGTTTAATGTTGGAAAAGGCAGAGTCCAGATCGTGATTCTGACCACGACCCATTCTCCGGCCAGTGTGCCCGAAGCATCACTGCCAAGTTCAAACCTTCTTGCAAATCGATAGAAAAAAAAAATACTCCTGTTGCCGACATTCACGCAACTCTCTGTAAATTGATAGAAGAAAGGGGAAAAAAAAAACAACTCCTATCGCCGATCTGCCGCAGCCGTTGTTGCTGATCAATATCCCATCACTCTCAATCTCAAGAAGTCTTGCAGTATCCCTAACTTGAAAAAACTGTCTTTGCAATGTAACTATTTTGACAATTTCTCTGTGCTTCCAGTGCTGATGTAGGCCCTCTTACACTATCAAAGACCCGACGCCTCCCTGAAAAGGGATGTAATCTCCACATAAGCTAAGGATATCTAGAAATGCCAGCTACATACATGAATTGAAAATATAAAGGAAAAAAGCTGTTGCCGCTACTGATGTTCACGCCGCTCTCTACAAATCGATAGAAGAAAGGGGAAAAAACCAGTAGAGAGAGAAAGAGAGAGATGGCTAGCTTACTTATCAAGAAGCTGAAGCCTCTGGTTTGAGTTGATGCTCTCTAATGCTTGCTGCTGCTGCTGCCACCGCCGCTATCGATGTTCACGCCGCTCTCTACAAATCGATAGAAGAAAAGGAAAAAAAAAAACTATTGTCGCCGATGTTCACGCCGCTCTTTGCAAATCGATAGAAGAAAGGAGAAAATGAATGATGTACTTCGCTTTCTCCGGCTCTCTGCAAATCTTCAATTTTGTCTGATCCTAAGTTCTTGATACCGGAGAAGTGCTTCCCTTTCTTCTGCTGGATTTGGTAAAATGAATGACTTTTTCCGACGAGAAGAGAGAGAAGGAGAGAGAGAGAGAGAGAGAGAGAGAGAGAAAGAGAGAGAGAGAGAGAAAGAGAGAGAGAGAGAGAGGAAAAGTGTTGCAACCGTGAATTTAAAATTTGTATATCTTCTCTCCATCCAACGGTTCAATTCAAGTTGATCAAATCCTACGGTCAAAATCTCGCTAGCATTACCAATTCCTAGGTACTATGCTAGCATACCTATCCCTCTCCCATTTATATATTGTCACACCCCATTCACATAGAACCGGACTGGTGACCGGGTTAACTCCGGTTAACCCAAACCTGCCAAGATCATCTGATACAGTACCCAACCACAGCATACACACGTCTAAGATAAATGTTCAAAAGTTCAGCGGAAGACTTAATTTACCTATAAATACCCCAATATACTTGATACCTAAATTGTAGTATATTGATAAATACATGTGGGCCCGCAGACATGATATTTACACAAAAAGAATAACAATTCACGTATCAAGTACACAAAAAGGGGGTCACCAAAAGAATCAAAAAGTAAAATCCTATACGGCATCACTGCTGCGGTCCCACAGCACACCCCTCGCACGAGCAATCCGTACCGTGCTCATATTCCTCGGGGACCCACCAGTCCTCTTCGGGGAATTCAACTGTGGGGTCCGACCCTTGATCTCCAGGCTGATGACCTACAAAATCATCTAAAAGAGGTGCGCATATGGGATGAGCTCACTAGCTTAGTAAGTGAAAAGAAGGACCACACAACAATCTACACAACAATCACAACCATATGCACTATATGCTATGCAATTCATTTTAAATCACATCCACCTAAACAACATTACTAAGTCTTGGGTTTAGTGCTACTACAACCACAGTGCGCGTATATTCCAGGTATAAGCCGCGAACTCCATCCCACGATATGCCCATAGGGCTATCGGAGAAGGCCCACCGTGAGTATTCAAAAAAGTAAAGCATACTGACTACGGACTCTCAACATAAAAATAAATGACAGAAAGTAAAGGTGCTGACTCCAGCAATTTAAAAGCAGTACGATTGGCCCTCTTGAATATACCACTGAGGTTGCCGACTGTCCTAATGACCAACTGGGCGTATGTCTAACCGCCACATTGACTCGACAACCGCGACCACTACTTCTCCCCAAGTGGTAACCCAACACCTCAACCCCTATTGGGAAAGGTCGTAGCACGGGAAGATGATAATCCTAAACCGCATGCTCCTATATGACATAGTACGATTGCATAGTACCACCGTGTCCCATTCCACGGGCCACCAATGCACTCGTTTTCAAGCCGACTATGGCATCTAGTCTAATAATACACCATGCACAATGATCCCATCATTCATCACATAAGCACATCATCACTTAGCATTGAGAAAGTAAAACATAACACATATGTCATAATCATATGAGGATGGCTAAGCTACACATAGTTTGCATGATGACATAGCTAGTCTAGATACAATTGAATGAATGCAAAACAAGCCTTAAAATAAGGCCAAACGTGTCACACCCCGTTCACACTGAACCGGAGCGGTGACCGAGTTAACACCGGTTAACCCAAACCTGCCAGGATCATCAGATACTGTATTCCACCACAGCATACACACACTAACATAAGTTCATCAGATCAGCGGAAGACTAAGTTTTACCTGTGAATAACTTCCATATACTTGATACCCAAATGGTGATACAATAATTATATACATTTGGGCCCGAAGGCATGATATATACACAAAAAGAATAAAATTTCACATATCAAGTATATACAGGAAATCATCAAATTCATCAGAGTACACAGCTCGGCTCGGTATCAAGGCTGGAGCTCAGCTCGGCATCAAGGGTTGTGCCTAGCTCGGCATCACATAGAAGAGCTCAGCTCGGCCTCAGAACTGCTGTCCCGCAGCACAGCTCTCGCACGAGCAGTCTACGCCGTGCTCAAACTCCTCAGGGGTCCACCAGTCCTCTTCAGGAAACTCGACTGTGGGACCCACCCCATGCTCCTCAGATGTATGACCTGCAAAATCATCTAAAAAGGGGTGTACACGTGGGATGAGCTCACTAGCTCAGTAAGTAGAAAGATAGACCACACAGCAGTCCACACATCACAACACATCATATGCACTACATGCCATGCTATA
>NW_024870592.1:0-22716 GCF_013358625.1 Macadamia integrifolia
AAAAAAAAAAAAACACCAAATGTAGCCTTAGTCTTTCCCCATGGTCTTAAACAACATAATTCACTATTTATTTGTCATATATATGCCATTACATCTTCTTAGTTAACCACAATATTTTGTGGGTCCATGGCACTCCACCTTTTGAAGATCTCGACTATGAACCATGGTTAAAGAGAACGAATCTTCTTCTCTCTTACATGTCTCACTATCTATAGTATTTGACTACACAGATTATGGATCTTCCTCACTTTCTTCATCATGAAATTACTCTTAGTTATTTTCAGCATTAATATAATACTTCTTCTTTTAAAAAGAAAATTTATATTACATGTTTAACACCGTTGGACTCTGTTTCACTATATCTATCATTAATCTTAACAAAAAAATAAATAAATTAAAAATTAAAATTAAAAAAAAATAAAAATTTTAAAAAAAAATCTCTGACAAGAAACACCAGAAAATCTTTGATCAAATAAATATGAATAGAGCAAAAGAAAAATCCTGGATTGATCTAGTACAAGCCTAATGTGTTTTCTACTCAAAGAGGATCTGGGAGCCACCAAATCTATTAACTCAATCACTCTCCTAATCAAAAGTTTAGGGAGTCTCTTTTCTTTCACCCACAACAAAGGAGCTAGGCATTCCTCCACCATGGCCATCATTGCAAAGAGATGAGTGTCAAAAAGTAGAGGAGGGCATTTTAGACCTTCAATTAGTGAGGGAGATTAATAATGACATGGGATTTTGGGTGAATCCTTCTCAATCAAGATGCCACCATTGTATCTAGAAGTAACTTGAAAGAAAATAAAATGGTAAAAAGCATGCTGGGTAAGCCAACTAGACAAGTTTATCCAATTGCCCAAAATCTGACATTGGGCAATGTGGATGAGACCCAATTTTGATAAAAGATAGACGTTGAAGTCCTTTGTTGGGTTCATCTGGGTGAAGTTCCCTAAAAAATTTTCAATAAAATCTTTAACAAATCTGTCTCTTGGAAAGAGGCCAGGATCCAGACCCATTATCTCATCAATTGACTGCTGATCTAACTACCTGTGCTTCTAAAATCTGATACGGTTTTCATTACCTACAATCCATCTTTCCTTAGAAGATAAAAAATTCCATATTTTTTTTTATTCCAGGCCATATAGGATGATTTATAAGACTTCCTCATTTCACCAGACTTCGACAAAAATCTTGCTCTGAAAAACTTTCCCATTGTGGAATCTTCATTAACTTGCCAAGCAATCTTACAAAGGAAAGTTGAAGCAAACATCATATTTGCCAACTCAAAAGCCATGATAGTATTTGAAGAAATAATTTTCCCTCTTTGAAATGCACCTTACTCTTCAGATACTAGCTTGGGAAGGAGTTTTCTTTGCCTCGAGGCCATTACCTTCGTAACAGCTTCGTAATACCTTTGCACAAAAAATTCTCCACACAGATGGGCTTAAACTTGTCCAAGGAAGAGGTACCTTCTGCTTTTGGGATCAGGTGATGAAACAATTGTTAACACCCTTTGGGAAGTATCCAAACACGAAAAACAGAACACACAATTGAGCATAAATCTCCTTCAATAATATCCCAACATTCCTATAGAAAGCTCCACTGAACCCCTATGGAACTGGGGAAGAGACTGGATCCAAATCCCACATTGTTTGTTTAATTTCCTCCATCGAAGAAATAGCCTCCATTGCTATGCAATCCTCTTCCAATAGAACAGCAGGGATGCAATCTAAAAGATCAGGATGTTTTGTAATGGAACAGACTTATGGAAATTTTCATAAAAATCTGCCACATAATGTCCTAAGTGCACCGAACCTAAGACAATTGTCCCATCCTCCTTCTTGAGGGACCTAATCATGTTCCGAGCTCAACGAATCTTAACTGAGATAAGAAAGAAATTCAACGAATCTTAACTGAGAGAGATGAAAGAAATTAGAATTTCTGTCTCCTTCTTTCAGTCATTTATTCTTTGCCTTCTCAGCCAACAACCTTTCATGATCCTTTGCTGCCTTACAAGAGCCATCTTTGCATCAGCCTCACGAGCAAACAAAGTGTCATCCATAGCCGAAAACTCTATTTCTTCTTACACCACTTCCAAATTTTGTTTGGCTTGTGACAATACCAAGTCAGAATTCGGAAATTTTTCTTTCACCAGTGCCTAATAAACGACTTAATACGCTTCAATTTCTGCATAAAACTGTGAATAAGATGTCTGCCCACTCTCTGATCCCACACGCTTTTTACAATCTGAAGGAAATCAACATGATTCATCCACGGAAAGGAATGTTATCTGGTTTTACAGCAGCTTCTGAAATCACTAAGATTGGCGCATGATCAGATCCCGAACGTTGGAGAACTCTTGAAAACAATCTCCAAAGTAATCTAACCATTTGTCATTAATAAATGACCTGTCTAGCTTCACCATGAGAAGACCACGTCTTCTGTTATTGATCCAAGTGAACTTCAGACCTTGAGAGGGCACCTGCAGGAGATCATTCGCATTTACCATTGCACCAAAGTCAGCTGTTGAACCCACATTAAAAAGACTCGGACCCCACTTTTCATGAGAAGCAAGCACAGCATTGAAATCTCCCACTACTGTCCATGGATCAGCTCCATGCCACACTCTACTCAATTCAAACCACAGCTCCCTGCGGCTTGCCCTGAAGCAATTTGCATGGACAACCCTTCTACCTTTCCAATTAACAGTGAAGGTAAGAAGTTGATCAGACATGGATATGACAACAGGCCAGTCCAAATAGGATTTCCACAAAACCCATATATTAGCTTTCCAATCAACCCTACTATTGCTTAATACATCAACCTCAAAACCTAGCTTGTTAAAGAACAAAGCTGGGAAATGAGAAACATCCACCATTGGCTCCGGAAGACACTGAACATCTGGAGAATGTTCAAAAATTAAACTACGCAATGATCTACGGGCAGCACTCTTTCTCACTCCCCTAATGTTCCAGAAAAGCACATTCATGAGGAAACTAGGGATTGAGGTTGGTTCCTATCAGACTTGGACGCTTGACCTTTCCTCCCTTGCTTCTTTTTCTTTGTTTGCTGGTATAGAACCTGCACTCGTGTCTCCTTCTGAACCGTAGGTTCATCAATAATAGCAACTGCAGAATGCATAATGCATAATGACCCTTCCATCTTGAAAGACAGTATTGTTAATCTTGTCTATAGTTGACCCAACGTCCTGGTTCAAAAACTCTCCCTGGGAAAGTGTAGCACTTGACATTGCCGCACCATTATCACCCACATTAGATCGCGTTCCAGCTACACTCAAGCCAGGTCGCATTCGAGCCGCACCTCCTCGAAGACGATCATAAACATTTTCCAAAGGCACAGCAGCACTCTTTTCACATGGGCAAAATTCACCTTCCTCTTCCCCCTCATGATCCTGCTGGTGCATGGAATCACCCCTTATAATCGCCTTGATTCCAATCATGTCCGACCCTTCCTCAGAATGGTTTTACCCATATCTTCCAAACCCATGGATACTTCTTTATTCATAATCCGACCCATATTCTGATCCAACTATCTCGTCTTCTTAAGTTCACCCGACGTGCCCGAGTTGCCACCGAGTTGACTCCGTCTTCTTCAACAGAGGTTGCACCAAGAATCAATGCTTCTCTGTCCACCGCACATTGCTTCTCATCCTCCGTTTTTTTATGACAAAATACAAAGATTTGACGTCCTACCCGCTTGCAGAACCCACACCTGGACATTCCATCCTCATATTCCACCTTCTGACGAAAGCAAAATTCTCTCAAAGTGCCTGGCTCACGTCGCTCTACCTGAATCTCTTCCTGTTAGAACTCCCTATGGGTTTGAATTTGAAACCCTATTGAGGAAACCACACAGGAAAAACAAGAACACGAATCTAATAAAATTATGGAGGATCTTTTTGTACCTTTCACCTAGTATTCTGAAGATGATTGATGTTGGTCGCTCCCACTTTCGCTCTCTTGGCTTGGCTATGGATCTTCTACAGCCCCTTAAACCTCCTTGGTTCTCTCACTTTAGTGGTAAAGTGGGGAAGAGTGAATAATGGTTGTAGGGACCCAAAACCTAGTATTTATAATACTGTCCTGCACTCAAAACCCTAAACCACAATGGGTTGAGCCAGCATATCCCTAAGCTTGAGAGTGGACCGAACCGGTTCATGCAATTTGACTCTCACCCATTTAATCAACCCGAATAATTAATTTAGCCCATAAATCCAACAATCTCCCACTTGGGCTACATTAATTATAAGGATGTCTTTTAAATTGGTGTGGCCATAGAATCTTATTACATTAACCACTCTTACTGTGATTCAGTTGAAAAACCACTCACATCGAATAACAGCAGAAGATACACCTCAATATACGGCATACAACTTTCTGTTATTACAAACATAAGTAAGTTTCTTAACACGAATCTATGTGGGATACCATCATAGAAATATTGACATATCCTCAAATTACACTGTTGTCATTCTATGTAGGTCCTTAACTGAGATATTAACCTTCACTGTGGCAAATCGCCTTTGATCTGTGGTTAATATCTAACTGTGGCCTGCCGCCTATAAACTGTGGCAAATATTGCCTATGAACTGTGACAAATACTGTCTTAAAATGTGGCAAACATTACCTTTTGAATTGTGGCAAAATATTGCCTATAACTAAGACAATTACTGCCTATAAAAACATTTTCAAATGAAATCATAAACCAAATATTTCAAGAAATAACTGTGCATAATGTAAATGCTAAAACTTAACCATAATTCATCAAACTGTGCCCCAAAACATATGGGCTAAGGTTCAAAACATAAACAAATACTAAACAAAACCAGAACTCCCACTAATCAAGCATTTCAAATAACTGTATGTAAAGAAATCCTAACTACTTGATGTGACCAAATTTTACTTGTTCTCAATTGCTGATGATCAGTCTACCTCACCCTTTCTTAGTATCATTCTGCTTATCAACCCCAGAATTCTTCCTTTTCTCTAACCATTTCTTGAAAATAAAACAGTCCTTCTTCACATGTCCTTTCTTATGGCACCAGAAACACTCTACGTTGTTGGTATTCTCTTCATCCTGAGCCTATTGAGATGTGTCAAGTTCTTGAGAGCTAGTAGTCCTGTCATATGACTTAACGCTTCCTCTGTTGGAAAAATTTTTGTTCCTTCTGCTTGGTCCACCAGAAGATCCCTTGTGAAAAGTTGCATGTGCACTCTCAAACCTAGTTTGTTTCAATTTTTCTTCCTCTTGAGTGCAAATGGAAATGAGCTCATTTAGGCTCCAATCGTCCTTCGGTGCAATGTAGGTAGATTGGATAACCTTATACTGACTAGGGAGGGTATTCAGTGCAATGTGTACAATATATTCTTCATCGATCTGTATTCCAAGATCCTTAAGTTTACCAGCATCAGTAGCTACACCCAAAATGTATTCTCTAACACTCCCACATCCATCATACCTTGTATTCATTAGCCTGGTCATCAATGTGGTTTTCTCAGCTTTCTTGTTGTGTTGAAATCTAGCTTTAATAGCATCCAGGAATTCTTTTGCAGTGTCTTTGATCTCTATATTCCCACGTATAATTTCAGGAACTGCCTTTTTTAAAACCAGTATGCACTTTCTGTTTGCTTTGGTCCATTTCTTAAACTTGGTCCTTTCAGCACTTCTGCTCGAGTCTGTGAGAGGCTCAGGTTTAGGCTCCCTAAGTGCCAAGTCTAAGTCAAGAAGACCTAAATGCAATTCTAATTCCTCCACCCACTTTTGATAGTTGTTATCAATGAGTATCGGGATGGAAGATACATAACTTGAGGGAATGGCCATCTTACTACAGCAGTAACAACAACACAATACATGCCAAATATCAAAATATAAACCATAATATAAAGGGTAATTTATAGCGCCACCCCCTGAAGAATGCCAATATTATAATGACACCCCCTCTCTTTCATCAAATTGGACTCAGACCCCTTATCGTCAGTCACTGTTAAGTGTCGACTTAAAATGACCATTATACCCTTGCTATTGAAAAACTCATATTTTTACATTATAATGAAGCTTTCAAAATACAGAGAACCACATATTTCAACCATAATTTTCCGGATTTCCAACCAAGACCACCACAGACTGCAGATTCCGAACAGATTGAAGGAAAAAAAGGAGAAAAAACGCAACCTTCGATTATCTTCTTCGTCGGATCTCCATCGCCGGTATTTTGATCGATGAGGCCGGATCTGTCGGTGGCGGATATGGAGCAGAGGCGGCGGCGGGACTCCTCTCTTCCCTACCCTATTGTGATTCTTCTGAAGACTCGGGCTCCAAAATCTTCAAGCTTCCTAAAAAAAGAACACAGCTCATAGCTGCTACCGTCCCGCTGACCTGAAGAGGAATAAAAAGAAATTAAAACAGATAAAATAGTAAGGAAAAAAGATACAAGCAAAGATTTGAAGATCTGAAGAACAGATAAGCTTCCAAGTACCTTTCCGAAGCTCGATTGTAGGTATGACCGATTCGAAACGATTCATCGATCAAGGAAAGAGGCTATAGAAACATGGTATACAAGGAGAAAGAGCCACAAAGGTTGTCGAAGTTCTTCTTCTTCTTCTTCTTCAAGCTGTGAGCTTCTTCAACTAACACAACTGGTCTCTGTTTATCTTCTTCCTCTCAAACCCTGTTGGCGACCAGAAGAGCTAGAGAAGAAGAAGAGAGGATTTAAAAAACAAAAAATAAAACCTTATTGCCGGACCTAAATCGCTGACCAAAAAGAGGATTTAAAAAAAGAGAAAAAGAAAGCCTTATTGCGTCGTTATTGTCGGTGCCTGAACCGCTGCAAAATTCTCGATGAGCCGGATCTGTCGACGGCGGATCTGGAGCAGAGGCGGCTGCGGCGGCGGCGGCGGTGGAGAAGGACACGCTTTTTCGGATCTCGCATCACCGGCGATGAACGGTGATGCCATTCATGAAATAAGATGGAAAATGGGGCATTTTTTTGATAAAGAGATTCAAAGATTTGGCATCACCGTTATACATAGCTTTTGGACCTTGACATCACCGAACAGATAAAAAGTGTGTTGGAAATAAAGCAAGGAGGAACCTCCAGTTACAATGTAAGAATTGATCATGCCGGTCCCCCCGAGCTCTGCTAACACCATCTTGTTCGATCAAGTGAGAAGAGATCTGTCACCTCTGAATCTGATATCCAATTTCCTACAGAAGAGAATAATTCAGAGATTAGGGTTTTCACAGATCGGCCTCGTTCTTCCGTTACCAGGAAAGAATCCTTGCAGACATTTGCCCTGCGGCTTACTTCTCTATGTCTGAAGAGTTGCAGAGTTAATTTCAGGGTTTAAAACGAGGTGGTAAGGAGGAACGAGAGTCCTCATGAGTTTTTGGATTACGCGGCGGACATAGAGCAGAGGCGGCGGTGGCGGAAGGGATCCTCAATCGATTTTGAGAATACAACCATTAAGTGCAATTTTGGTATATCCCTATTTTAAGGGCAAAATGGTATTTAAGAAAAATTTGAATAGCTGATGTCAGCATTTTTTATATATTTTGTAACGATGACTGACGGCAAGGGGTCCGAGTCTAATTTGGTGAAAGAGAGGGGGTGTCCCTCTAATATTGGCATTCTTCAGGGGATGGCGTTGTAAATTACCCTAATATAAAAGCATGTAATACCATCAATATATTTTAAATAAGAGTTACAACTAAAAATGTATCCCTATCCTTTGGGACAGGAATTAGCTGATGCTCTTATATTCTTCTTTTAACTGTGAAAACAACACTAACTTTGGAATTCAATCACCTTTGGGCAAAAGAACTCCAAATTCAATGTCCCTTTCTGAAATGTGGATGATTATCCTCAAACCTTGATGACATAACCTTTGGGAAAGTATCATCTTTACTGTTGGGAGAAGATACAATCGAACTGAATGTACCACTTTGGTGGGTTTCACTCAGTTCTATCATATCCTTCCCATTGGAGATGTATATCTTTATGTTCAAAACATACATATAAATATGTCACTAGGACAACAATAACCATACAAAAGTCACAACCGCAACTACATTCCTATCCTTTGGGCTAAGAATGCACTGGTCCTCTTGTAAATTCATATTTACTGTGAAAAGAACAATAACTTTTGAAATCCTCTCACCTTTGGGCTTAGGAACCTCTAGGTTACTGTCATTTTCTTAACTTTGGTGACATCACCTTTGGGTAAATGTCACCTACATTGTTACCCTGTGGAAAATCATGAAATAATAAGATGTACCACTTTGGTGGATTCCACCTCATCATTTCATGGTTTCCTAAAGCAAAATTACTTTGCAACTAAGAATGAGCGGAAGCTTACACCCTTTTCCATATTAACATATCTCAATTTAAAAAAAAAAATTTCTCAATTTCATGGTAACCAATAACATATATATTTTTCAAAACATTGATTTATGACATTTTGTTTCAATGATTGAAACTAAATACAACATAAAATTTCAAATAAACATGTCATATTAAAAATTAGATCATTAAATGTGGCCCGAAACAAGGAATCCAACGCAAAAAACAGATTTCAATTTGGCCTTAAAACAAACCTTTAAATGAAATTTAAAGTAGTTTAAATAAAAAAACCCAAAAGGAACAAATTGAAACCAAATACAACATAAAATTTCAAATAAATATGTCATATTAAAAATTAGATCATTAAATGTGGCCCGAAACAAGGAATCCAACGCAAAAAACAGATTTCAATTTGGCCTTAAAACGAACATTTAAATGAAATTTAAAGTAGTTTAAATAAAAACCCAAAATGAACAAAAACCAAACAAGCCTTTAAGTGTTTTTTTTTTAATCAATCAAAACCAACTGGTTCGGCCATATGAGTTCCGGGTCAAATTCGGGTCAATTGGTCAACGACCCGGTCAACCTTTGACCGAGTCAAATAGTGCACATGAGTTGACCCACTGTGTCCCGGGTCAAATCGGTAGGGTTTCCGAGTTGAACCGGCAATGACTCGCCACCATTTTTTATTTTTTAATAATTTTCTCTATCCTCTGGCAGCCGGTTTCCGGCGGCGCGTGCTGGCGCGTCCAGAGATTTCCGGTGACTTTCGGTATACTGCCGCGACCGTCTTCTCGTGATCTACAACTTTCGTGAAGAAAGTTTTCCCATATAGGATCTTTAAGTGATGGTAAAATTACGATTTTTATGATTTTCATGATTTTTAATCAAATCAGGTTTTAAGTAACAATCAAAATCCTCATGTATAAGAAAAATTCAATACACAGGAAAAACAAGAACACGAATCTAATAAAATTATGGAGGATCTTTTTGTACCTTTCACCTAGTATGCTGAAGATGATTGATGTTGGTCACTCCCACTTTCGCTCTCTTGGCTTAGCTATGGATCTTCTACAGCCCCTTAAACCTCCTTGGTTCTCTCACTTTAGTGGTAAAGTGGGGAAGAGTGAATAATGGTTGTAGGGACCCAAAACCTAGTATTTATAATACTGTCCTGCACTCAAAACCCTAAACCACAATGGGTTGAACCAACATATCCCTAAGCTTGAGAGTGGACCGAACCGGTTCATGCAATTTGACTCTCACCCATTTAATCAACCCGAATAATTAATTTAGCCCATAAATGCAACAATCTTCCACTCTAACGGAAGATTCCTCCCCATCCACCTTGACCAAGACTAGAGTAAAATGCCCCATCAGCCCTTGTTTTGTTCGACGATCCACTGGCCTTCCCACTGGCCTTCCCACTGCCTTGCCAAAGATAGTAGGGCGTTTTCATGCCAATATTCCAACGGAAGGTCTGAAAAACGAACGCACACCAATTTCATTAGACTAGGCTTATTATGGATATTAAAATCCGCCTTCCAATGCTGAAATCGAATTAGTTGATTCTGAAGCTTCACAGGGCTACGCTTCCATACCATGCAATTTGACTCTCACCCAATTAATCAACCCGAATAATTAATTTAGCCCATAAATCCAACAATCTTCCACTCTAACGGAAGATTCCTCCCCATCCACCTTGACCAAGACTAGAGTAAAATGCCCCATCAGCCCTTGTTTTGTTCGACGATCCACTGGCCTTCCCACTGGCCTTCCCACTGCCTTGCCAAAGATAGTAGGGCGTTTTCATGCCAATATTCCAACGGAAGGTCTGAAAAACGAACGCACACCAATTTCATTAGACTAGGCTTATTATGGATATTAAAATCCGCCTTCCAATGCTGAAATCGAATTAGTTGATTCTGAAGCTTCACAGGGCTACGCTTCCATACCATGGACATGTCTTCCTCATTCAAGAATAAGCGCAGAAGTGGAAATACAATACAGGCATTACAGTTTACCCATTGTTGAGGCTTCTTATACCATTGTTGGCTATTTGAAATGATGTCACAAGAAAATTATTGATTAGAACATGTTGAACACATGAAACTATATATATATATATATATATATTCGGGTAAGAGTGAAATCTGAAGTACACGTTTCAAGAATTCATGGAGTGGATTCATGCCATTCAATCCTATGCAATAAGGACTGGCCTTCTAAGCAAGGGACTCAGCGTTTTACCCATTGGCATATTGCACCATTGTCAGTCAAGCATTTAGTGTAAGAAATTAAACTAATTGTTTATCCATTTCACACATTGTCCAAGCATTTGAGTGTCTGGAAAATGATAAACGTCAATTGTTGAGTATTGCAT
Organism: Macadamia integrifolia; assembly: GCF_013358625.1. Classification (NCBI taxonomy): domain Eukaryota; kingdom Viridiplantae; phylum Streptophyta; class Magnoliopsida; order Proteales; family Proteaceae; genus Macadamia; species Macadamia integrifolia. Next base: position 10,746 of record NW_024870592.1, read on the forward strand.
GTGTAAATTGGCAATTTCCAACCAACCATTCTCATGTTAATGGAGCTTTTTCTCCTGCATTAGAATATTTCTTGATTTTTACATCCGCACCTCTTGCACTAATATGAAAAAGCAATTTAGGTTTGATTTGGTATGATTTTATTTCAATTTCATAGGTTGATTTCTATTTCGAAAATTGTTTGGTTTGATTTTTACACCTTATTAATTTCAGAGAAATAGGAATCAAATGGAATAAAAATTCTGAAATAGCTAAGGAGTTGTTTCATGTTTTAAATTGAAATTAATTACACTTTTACTCTTTAATGACCACATGGCTACTTTGATGGGCTAAACATTTACATGTTAAAAATAAAACACCATCCTTCTTCTTCTTCTATTGGTCACACAACCACCATGCCCCCACCACCACAAACCACTACTACTTCCACCGCAAACACAACCACAGCCACCGCCACCCCCACCACCCTCTACCAAAGAAATATATAGAAATGAATTTCTGATTCTAAAAAAATATTTTAGATTGATGTAACCAAAACGATTTCAATTTCAATTTCGATTTCAATTTCTTAACCAAAAATCTATTTATTGACTATTTCATGAAATCAATCTGAAATTGAAATAGAAATCATACCAAATCTGTCCTAAGCGTGACATTTGACGAGACACATGGTATGTTTCTATTCCATATTATGATTTGTCATCGGTGGCTTATACCTAGTTTGCTTCCTTCATTGACATCTCAAGACTCTTTGTTGAAACTTAATGATATTGACACCTTTTGAAAAAGGGAAATTTGTTTATTGATCCAAAGTAGCATCATCTACAATCATTGATAGAGAATAATCAATTTTAACGAACCACAAGTCATAATAAATGTGTTTAAACCATCATGTGAACTTGTTTGAAATATTATAAAATTCTCATAAGTTTCCACGTACTAAAAATAATACATATAAAATGTTTCGTAAATCATGTAACAAACTCAAATCATAAGATTAGTACCATAAGACCATTGAATAAGTTAGCATCATTCAATATGTAGTCTCATGTCGATTATGAGGGAACTTGGCTCAACAACTAGTTAACCAAATTAATATCTCCTTGATAGATAAGAAATTTATTTATTTTCATGTTATGATTATTGCTCCTTGCTTTATAACTAAACATGGAAAGTGCCAAGACTATCAATGGAGATCATCTATAATCATTTAATGGAGAACAATTCATTTCAATCATCTACACCTAAGGGTGTCAATGGGTAAGGATTTTTAAAACCCTAGGTTTCTTAATTCAACCCAGGCCCAGCCCTTGGGCTGGAATATCTCAACCCGGCCCAAGTAATATAGGTGTGATGCTGTGGATGGTATAAATTATAGGAAAAAAAATTTTTACCACCCTAAAAGTATTCATAATTTTTGGTAACCCCATAATAAAATAACATCCACTGCATCCTTAATGAGTGACAGCGTTGACTTAAAACACGTGAAAAGACCGTTTTGATCCTTCTACTAACCTCTATAAAAACACTTTTTTTACACTCCTTTCATCTCTCTTCCCCTTAACGACGGCACAGAGCCAGACCGTACCAGACAGAGACACCGGAAGGCCAATTGGATTTTATGAGAAATGTGAATGCAACTCAAGGTCTCAAGCTATAGATTTTATGACAAATAAGGATGTGAGTTTTGATGGGTTTTTAGAATTCAATTCCATTATCCAAAACACAATCCAGAAACCGATTTTGATTTGTTGAAATCTACGGTTTCTGGAGAAGTAATGGATTTGGAGGTCCTACTGTTTCTATTGAAATCATTCAGAACAAGAGGCCATTCAAGTGTTCAGAGTCTGGATGTGACAACTTTTAAAAATCTACAAACCCTAAGACTGCATTATAGGACTCCTTTCACTGACGAATCTCTTATTCCTCAATCCGCCATTTTTGCTAGCTCCGAATGATACAAGTGTCGAGATGGACTCTAAAAACAACTTCAACTTTCCAACTGATTCTTTTATGGCTTTTTCTTCTTCTACGGAAGATTCAAAGCAAAACCTTAGTCTACTACTCTACTCACATCACCTGAGAAAAAGATGAAATGTCTCCACGAAATTCACTTTCAGCTTGAGAACAATCAAACAGATCTGAGCCATTGTGGGTAAGGCTCTACTCTCAATTTTTTGATAACTACTAGTTGATCGCTTCACAATTTAATGCTTGTGGAGAACTACCAGTTTCTTCTTCCTCTCTTCTTCGCAGGTAGTTGGAGCTGATTCAAATCGAGGAAGTTTGGTCACAAAAAGGAAGGCACTTTACCTATTTACCTATTTGGGGGTTTTAAAGAGAAGGGATAATAATGGTAAGTTAACCTATATTCAAGGGTATTTTTGTCATTTTAATAATAGTTCAGGTTAAGTGGGCTTTTTTGACACCCCTAATCCATTTAATACAATACAACCGTTTTTATAAGAGTTTTAGCAACCTTTTTTTTTTTTTTTTTTTTTTTGTCCCTACTTACTGCTCTAGTGGCGAAATATTACCTCTGGAAAACATTTATCAAGGAGAAAAAAAAAAAAAACAAGTCGCACTATAATTGAACCTTTTGAGGCGGTTTTTTAAATTACTACTACTTGAGGTTTAAGTTCGGCAGAAATTTTATAAAAAACCCTCCCCAACGATCATAGTTTTTTAATTAAAATAAAAAAACGATATTTTACTAGCCGTAAGATAATTGTTGTTAAAACTCTTGTTATCAACGGTCACATAAAACTTCCCTTAAACCTTATCTTTTAATAATGAAAAAAAAAAAGAGAAAATTACATTCTCCTCCCCTATATATTTTAATATATTTTAAATCGTACCCATAACTTGAGATGACCATTGTTAAGTAATAACATTAATCGTACCAATTCTTTTTTAATCCCAAACTATCTTTATTTGATATGAAGTTCCTGAATAACCCTCACTCATAATAATGGAAAGAAGTATGGTATCCTCCCATCTTCTTCATTCCAGTAAATATAATTAACTTAAAAGAAAAATAACAAAAGAAGTACCGTGATAGTGGATTTAACTGTCACTAAATGTTGCACATTCCTTTTGAAAACACAACCTTAAAAGTCTTATTTTATGATTAAAGAAAGAAAAAGAAAGGAATACCTTTCTTTAATGGCATTACGTCAACCGTACAATTCGTTAAAAGTTCTTCTGTTTCTACTAAAATGAATTTTTGCTTTTTTTTTTACTTCAAAAAAATAAAAAGTTTTACGATAAAAGATAATATATATCGTGTGATTGAGAGTATGAGACATGGAATTTCTTGTGCCTCGTCTTTTACATTTTTTTTATGGGACAATTTTTTGTCTGAGTGGCCCTTCTGTTACAAATACACACACGCATAGGGGACATGCAATAATCACAGTATGCCCTCAAGAGGGTGCGCTCCTTGTGTCTGGGTGCATAGACATCTAAGATAGAAAACACTTGTCTATTTTTATTTAAGAAGAAAGGTTGATGAAACTTTTAACATCAGCTATTGCTAAAGTTTCTATGCCCTGATAGTTTTAAACTCCCACAAAACTATCAAATGGTGGTATTCTGTATTTGTATGCCTTCAAGCGAGTAGTAGTGGTTTTGTTTCGCTGCTGAGACTGATAGTCTATTCTACACCAAGGATCTAAGACTTGAGAACAGTCAAAGTCGATACTGATTTGGATTGGCCTGGATCAGATCATATGGGACAAAATTACCCTTGTATTAAAAAAAACGAAACAAAACAAAACAAAACAAAGAAGGTGGGTAAACTAGCGGATTACCCAAGAATAAAATGTGCTAGTGTTTACTTGGCAATTAGATTAGGTAGATTAGATCTATGCTATTAATTAAGTATAGTATATATGTATGTATACCAACATAAATCCCATACACCATTTTGGAGATCTGTAAAAATACAAAAATGAGACCCACTTTCTTCTTCCTCTTCTTCTTCTTCCAGTAGTGAACCATCCTCCACCCCCTGCAACCAGTCATATTCTTGTTGGGATTTTTATGTGGGTTTAACTGATACCAATTGATCTATTGGGTCTAAGCAATTATAGACCCACTCTGATTAGGAAACTCCTAACTCTTTCTATTGTAAGAATGGAATAGGGTTTTAGGGATTCTATTATAAATAGAATACTGACGGTCCTTGCAGCCATACTTAATGCCTTATTGGTTTTGGGAGCACGACTTTCTCACAAGAGTAAGTGCACAGAAATAGAAGAAACCCTAGAGTAAGAGGCTGTAAAAGATCTCAGTAGTAGGACTTCACTTGTGTAGTTCATCATTGTCATCTTCATGGGAGTAATGTTTAACCACATGGGACAGAGGTTCATGATCTATGCTCCTGGGGCTTCTAAACTTACACAGGTACTTCTCTATTCCCATTTATGGTTCATGTCATAGATTTCTCATTGTTTATTATAGATATGGTAAATCTATATGGTTATGTATTTTAATATGGGAGTACTTTATTGTTCTCGATTTAGGAACTACATCCATGATTAATCTTTTATGATTGGTTGATAATTCTTGTATTCTAAACACTATAGGGTTATTCATATGTTTAATATAAAGGATCCCCAATAATTGGTATCAGAGCCAAGCCTTGTAGTATTAGAATTAAGAAAAATCAAAAGAAAATTGATTATGTATAGGGTTTGGGTCCCAAATCATGAAAATCGTAATTTTACCATCACTTAGAGGTCCCGAATCCAAAAACTTTCTTCACGAAAGTTGTAGAGGACGAAAATACAATCGCGGTGGTATTCCGCAAGTCACCAAAAACCTCCACACACACTGGCATGCACCGTCAAAACCGACTGCCAGAGGAGAGAGAGAAAAAAAAGGCGGCAATTCATCACCAGGTCAACTCGGTAGGGTTACCGAGTTGACCCAAAGGTGTAGTGGATCAACTCATGACCAACACTGTTTGAATCGGTCAAAGTTTGACCAGGTCGTTGATCATTTGACCAGAATTTTGACCCAGATACCCGACCCGAAGATAATCGGGTTTGATCCGAATTTTGACCCGGAACTAATATGCCTGAACCGGATTAGATCGGTTGCCCGAACCGGTTGGTTTGGGAAACTAGATTGATTTTGATATTTTTTTTTCTGCAACTTCAAATAGCTCGTATGGGCAAACGGTGAAGAATTTTTCACCCTGGTTTTTTGCGTTGAGTTCAGTTTTTTGTAGTCTTCGTTTTGATATATTATGAGCTAGTTTTTATCAACGTTTATATCTGTTTTGTATAAGTTACAAGTATGGGTGTTTAATAATTTTTCATAATTTTCCTATTAATTAGAAGAAATAAAAGAAAATCAACTCATACATTACTTGCATATCAGAATATGAACTTGTTTATTCTTGGTAATGATAGTTTATGCTTTTATTTATGAATATTTTTTTATTCATGCTTAAACAATCCCACTTTTAACTGTCGGAATTAATTTGTAGACTATTGCAGTAAGATTAGATGGAATCCACAAAAGTGGTAAAGTTCAACCTTATTGTAATAGAATACAAATCAAATGTCTTCTTTATTTGAAAAGATAGAGAATAATGGTTGGTAGCAAGGTTTCTAATATTCACTCAAATGTGACATTATCAAAAAAAAAGTTAAAGTTAAAGCAAGTGAAAACCATAATAGGGATTTCTCAACCTAGAAGATGCTATCCATCCAAAGATGGCGGTACTTTTCGAAAGTTAGAAGAAGTCTCGCAATAATGGCAGAACTTGAGTGGACCAGTATGTTTCAGATCCAAATGTCAGGAATGTAATTCCGGTTGACACTCTTAAAGTAATTGATAATTGAGCATTGTAATGTTTATTTTGCTAATAGTTACATACTTGTTCTTTTACATTTAAATGATATTTAGTTCATGTTTAAATAACCCACAAATTTAAGTTGTCAGGTGTAGTTGTAAGCTATTGCAGTGGAATGGATGGAACCCACCAAAGTGGTCAAATCTAAGATTACTGCAATAAGTTTGCAACTCAAAGGTTTTGTCTTATTTTCAAAGACAGAGAAAATTATTGGCAGAAATTAGGTAATGTTTGCCCAAAGGCGACATTATCAAATATAAGTATAAATGCAAATGTACTCTAGGCAGACCTCAACCTAGAAGTTTCTATTCATTCAAAAGTGACAGTAATTTTTTAAGTTGAAGAGCTCCCGTGGTCATTGTATGTTTTTGAGTGGACCAGTGCATTCCAAACCCAAAGGTTGAGAATGTAGTTCGGTTGACATTCTGGTTATGTTTAATGGTTAGTGATGTAATATTGGTTTTAATTTTATTGACGTTACATGCATTAATTAAATATTGAATAGATTATTCTTCCTTGAGTTGAATTATTAAACTGAATGTCTTTAAAAGTGGCTTGAGAATATGGAGGTCTACATATGCCTCAAAGACCTAGTTTTCTATACTAGGAAAATCAAATCAATAGTTTGGTATTATGCTTTTAAAGCAAAGATTTTTACCCTAAAAGGTATTCGACAGTTGATCAATGGCAATAGTGTGGATGAGGGTTTCATGACTATGACCACAGGTTATAGGTTAATTTAATGTGTTATTTTTGTAATCTGATTGGATCAATTCGGATTGATTGGGTTGAATTAGTATCGATTTTGATCAATCCAATACCAAGTTCTTAAACACTGCTATTGTTTTTTGAAAACCTATTTATGAACATTAATTGATAAATGTTTGGTTTTCTTTTGTTTTTGGGCTTATGTGAACAAGTTTATATATATGTCACATTTAACAAATTGTGTTCTCCAATAAATAGATTAATTTATGACTGGTCGAACCAAGTGGGAGGATAAAAGTATGGATCTTAAGCTTAAGCTGTTTTATGTGGTTCGACCAGTGGGAGGATAAATTCGGTATACTGGTTGCTAGTGGGAGGATGTTACTAGTAGAAGGTCAGTATATTAGGTTGCTAGTGGGAGAATAAATTCAGTGTACTATATTGTTTTTCACGAAAAAAAAATTATTTTGAGTTTTGCATTGATTTATTAATATCATGATATTGAAGAATTATTTATGGCTGAAATATATAGTAAATTTATATTCATGTCATTTTGTACTTGTATGTTTTGTTTGAAACACCCTATGATGGATAAATATGTTAGAATTAAACTGGGTGTGAGCTTCCGCACATTTTATGCTACACAGTATATTTTTAGGAAACTATGAAAGAATTGGGTGGAATCCAACAAAGTGGCACATCCTATTCTTTCATAGTTTTTTCAAGTGCAGCAAAGTTGGTGATATTTGCTCAAAGGTGATGACACTCATGTTAAAGAAAATACATGTATGGGAATGACTATAACTTAGAGGTTTCTAAACCCATATGTGATAAAAATAATTGTATTTTCATAGTAAATTTAGATTTACAAGAGGACCAGTGCATTATTAGCCCAAAGGATAGGAATGTAGTTAAGGTTATGACTCTTGTGTGTTTTATCTGCTAGATGTATATTTATTATGTAGTGTATCTGCTAGATGTATATATTAAATTTTCTAGTCTGATTATTTGGTGTGTATATTTCATACCTGAGGTTTTTAGGGGTACTTGATCTGATTTTTGCTCTCAAGAAACCCATACAGGTGTTGTTGTTAATCAAAGCACAACTGAAGGGATATAGAAATAATTTTGTTACTCTATAAGTTTATAATGATTTTGGAGTAATTTTGAAATGATTTTATCTTAAATCTTGTTCTCTAAATTATTTATGTACATTTATGCTTCATTTGTTTGTGTTGTCCCTAGTTAATTAAGAAATACATTAAAGCATACACTTCTGTACATATATTCATCTCAAATGTGGAAAACATGATAGGAATGAATGAAACCCACCAAAGTGGTACATTCAGTTCAATTGTACATTTTCCAAGGTAAATGTGACATTTGTCCAAAGGTGGTGTCACCCGAGTTTATCAACAAAGTACTCAAGAGCCATGTTTTCTGACATTAGTGTTATTAAGATTTTTGATATGCTTAGTTAGTGAGAGTTTTATGATCTCATTTAACCAAATATATCATGGTAGCGACAACCAAAGTTTAAAGACGGTAAAAGTCAAAGTTTAAAGTTGTACCTGCTAAGGTTTATTGGCAGTGCTTATCCAAAGTAATTGACGATAAGTCAAGGTAATTGATGATATTTTGTCAGAATTTGTGATATATGGCTGTATTTAGCCTAAGTCCAAAGAAATGGTGGTTTACCACAGGCGATTTGCCAAAGGTACATCAATGAAAATTCTATCTTTTATGGATATTTCAACATTCCAATGGTGGGGATGTTCAAGGGTATTTTGATAAGAGTTCATGTCACCCTGCCAGATGAGATTATGGTGAAACTTCAAGTAGGCAAACATAACCTTAACGATAAAAGGTTCTGGTTTGTCTATGCCAATGGAGCAGGTATATTTGAAAAGGAGCTTTTGAGTCCTGAGTCGACAAATACCAATATCTCTGGCTCAATAAGAAACATAAGCAATTTGGAAGATGTCAAATTTTCCCCTTAGGGTTTTTTTGTAGGATGAATTGAATCTTCGCTAATGAGAAGGGAACATATCTCAAGTTAGAGTTTATTGCTGGCAAGTATTCAGGACCACGAGTTTTTTTATGATAGTATAGTTCGTTACTATAACAAGGATGGTGGAATATATGATCCTTTTGAGTTGGTGCAATTTGATGTGAATACACCTACAATAGATATCGTACAATGAAAAGTTTACTTACCTATGTCAGACAAAAGTTTTGGGGACAAATATGCCACTGGATTGTGAATGAAGATCTGGGCAACAACTGTGTTTTCACGTTCAATGGCTTCTTTGTTATGGAGAAAATAACGAAAGCTTCCGGTACTTTTCGTAAGAATGCTTTAGTCAGCGTGTTCTTCAAACAAAGCCAACATGGGGAGACCTGTTATGTCGATGCTCTAGCAACAACTTTCTTCGTTTTAGACACAGAGAAAGTAAGATCGTAGAATTACACTGATAAACCGAAGGCTCCAAAATTTGTTTAAAAGGACCTATTGTTTATTTTGTGTTTTGTGTTATTGTATTTTAGTTTGTTTAAGTTTTGTTAATATAGGTATACTTTGAAGGTAGCCTACAATGACTGGTTTCACTATTGCATTGTATCTTCTTAGGAGGTATCAATTTTATTGTGCTGTATTAGTTTTTCTATAGCCTACATTGTCTTCTTAATTAGGATGGAAAAAAGTATATTTCTACTTCTCCTCCCCAGATTACTCCTTTTGCCATGTTAACTGGTTGATCCATATCTTCTTGTTACTTCTTCCATCTTGGCAGAACACAACAAACCGTCCCCTGACACAGAAAATCTGAACCAGTCTCAAAACTTTTATGAGCTTCTAGTCTATACTTTTGACTTCACCCATGAATCTTGAATAGAAACATCCTGGAAAAAATCTCTGACAAGAAACATCAGAAATTCTTGTTCAAATAAATAATAAATAAATCAAAAGAAAACCCTGAATTATTCTACTACAGGCCCAATGTATTTTCTAATCAAAGAGGACGTGGGAGCATGGATTTAGTTATCGGTATTGGTATCTAGTAATATCAATTTGGATCGGATCAATGTGTATCGATTATTTTTACTCTTATTTTTTCAAAAAAAAAAAAATGTTTCTTTACTGCTTTACTCTTGAAATGATACGGGTAATCAATCCAGATAGGTCAGGTATCGATATTGGTCTCAGTTGATACTGATACAATATGGCTGATACGTCAATCCAATACCAATACTTGAAACTATTTGAGAGCCGCCAAAGCAATTGGAAGCCACCAGCTATTACTCGGCCACTCCCCCTGTCGAAAAGTCAGGGTGGTGACTTTCCTTCACCCACAACAAAGGAGGCATTCCTCCACCCCTGCATTGCAAAAGATGGGTGTCAAAAACGTAAGGGAGGTGTTTTGACCTTCAACTAGTAAGAGAGATTAATTGACCATGGGATTTTGGGTGAACCCTGCTCCATGGTAGAGGAAAAACTCTCCAAAAGGCTAAACCTTAAAATATAGGACTTGGAGGTGGAAAAAGATCCTCTCCAAAAGGACCCTCCAATGACTCATTTAAGGGCTGGTATGGCTTAGACACGCATCCTCAACTGTTAGAATGCATGTTCAAGTCCTCCCAGCCGTTGAAGAAGAGTCGGATCTTAAAACATTAGAAGGAAAATAAGATTTAAGAAACTATCAAAAAAAAAAAAAAAAAAGTGTAATTAAAAAGGGACTTGAAAATTAAACTTCAATGATGGAAAACACCATGTGGTCCACCACGAGGTGAACAACAAAACCCTGTGGAAAGACAATAAAAGTGAAAAGTGGAATTATCTGGTATCAACACTAAAATTGAAAATAACTTGGAATAACACTCAAAAATGAAAATAATGTCTAGTAGACCCCTCACTTTCATAAAATTATATTTAAAAAATCCATTTCGATAGGTTTAAAGCGTTAAGTGATGATGTCATCAGTCTTTTATTGTCTAAATGATCAAACTACCCTCATGGATATGTAAACTTACCATAATGCCCTTGGCCTCAATCCTCCCACTCACCTTCATCTTCCTAACTAACATCCAAATCTTTGAGTTCATCATGTCTAAACGCATCCAAAACCAAGAAGCCCTAGACTTCACTCACTCAAATACACCCACCTATCAATGCCTTAGCGATTGAATCTCATCGGAATGAGCCGCTTATTGGCTCTTCAAGGCGGCTATCTCATCGTCCTTCTCTCCACCTCTGCTGTTGTCTACTCAATATTTCTATCTACACGGTAAAGAATTGTTGCTTTAAACTGTAATATGTTGGATTTATGGGCTAAATTAATTATTCGGGTTGATTAAATGGCTGAGAGTTAAATTGCATGAACTGGTTCGGTCCACTCTCAAGCTTAGGGATATGCTGGCTCAACCCATTGTGGTTTAGGGTTTTGAGTGCAGGACAGTATTATAAATACTAGGTTTTGGGTCCCTACAGCCATTATTCACTCTTCCCCACTTTACCACTAAAGTGAGAGAACCAAGGAGGTTTAAGGGGTTGTAGAAGATCCATAGCCAAGCCAAGAGAGCGAAAGTGGGAATGACCAACATCAATCATCTTCAGCATACTAGGTGAAAGGTACAAATCGATCCTCCATAATTTTATTAGATTCGTGTTCTTGTTTTTCCTGTGTGGTTTCCTCAATAGGGTTCCAAACGGAAACCCATAGGGAGTTCTAACAAGTGGTATCAGAGCAGACCACATGGGACAAGAATCGATTGAATTTTTCTTATACATGAGGATTTTGATTGTTACTTAAAACCTGATTTGATTAAAAATCATGAAAATCATAAAAATCGTAATTTTACCATCACTTAAAGATCCTGTATGGGAAAACTTTCTTCACAAAAGTTGTAGATCACGAGAAGACGGTCTCGACGGTATGTCGAAAGTCACCGGAAACCTCCGGACGCGTCGGCACGTGCCGTCGGAAATCGGCTGCCGGAGGAGAGAGAAAAATAAAAAAAAATAAAAAAAAGGCGGCGAGTCATCGCCGGTTCAACTCGGAAACCCTACCGATTTGAACCGGCGACACAGTGGGTCAACTCATGTGCACTATTTGACTCGGTCAGAGGTTGACCGGGTCATTGACCAATTGACCCGAATTTGACCCGGAACTCATATGGCCGAACCGGTTGGTTTGGATTGATTTAAAAAAAAAAAAAATAAAGGCTTGTTTGGTTTTTGTTCATTTTGGGTTTTTATTTAAACTACTTTAAATTTCATTTAAAGGTTCGTTTTAAGGCCAAATTGAAATCTGTTTTTTGCGTTGGATTTCTTGTTTTGGGCCACATTTAATGATCTAATTTTTAATATGATATGTTTATTTGAAATTTTATGTTGTATTTAG